>NW_024583574.1:21211-39010 GCF_018398535.1 Haplochromis burtoni
CAGGTAAATGAACATTTTTTTAAAAAAAATTAAAGCAACAAAACAACCTGAAGAACCGGTTCGGAGCCGGAAGAGCCGGCTCTTTTTAGTGAGTCGAACCGAAAGAGCCGGCTCTCTAAAAAGAGCCGGAAATCCCATCACTACTCATTACTCCTTCTAAATTCAGGATGGCCAGTTGCTCATCACAGCAGCCACTGACATTTTCAGACCTTCAGATGTATATGAAAAAACTGATTCAGTAGCATCCGTGTGATCTGATGAACAACAAGTTAATTCCTGAGCCACTGTCGCACGCTATTCGGTTCACAAAAGAACAAGTTGTGCTGCTTCCTACTTTTTTGACTAAATTGCTGTCTCCTCTGAAATCTTAAATATTTTTCACATAGATGAGCAAACAGCTGGTACTCACCAACTTTCTGACCCTGTACACCGATCAGAGTCATGATGGTCATCACTGAAGAGAGATAAAGATTTACTAAGATACATGTTGAATCCTACAGCTACTAATAAATTCATTGTCACAAAAATACTTTTGTCTTAAAGTAAAAAGAAACAAAAACAAAGTCATATTTTTTTTACAGAATTATTAATTTAGCATTTATAGTAATGTGGAAAAAGAGAAAGTACTCACACAGTATGATACAGAGATCTCTGATCTCCATGTCTCCTTGCCGCAGACTGAAGACTGACGTATAAAATCAGTTTTCAGAGGGCATCTACTAAAACAATTATAATATTAATTTAATATTTTTATGACTTTAGGCAATGAAACAATATAGTTTTACAGTTTCCAAAGAAGCTCAGTTGCTTTTGTGTTAAGTCAACCCTCACTGTTTCAGTTCACTGTCAGTGGGCGGAACAAAAAACCCATTCAGACTAATGCTGTGTTTGATGCAGCTTGTAGACTGGTTCATGTTTCCTGTGCACAGTTGGGTGAACTGTGCTGAGATATGTCACAGAAGTAGTGAACATTTGAAACATCTTCCAGGGGTACTCAAGGAATTACCAAAGTCGTTGAAGCTATTTTTCGTCACAGGATAGTTAATATCGCTATAGATAAATAATTGCAATTCCGTTATTCACACATAGTTCAGGTTTACATGAATGTAAGTCACACTTCCATTCAGGTATACTCAGAAAGTGTTAGAGAGAGTGTGATGGTAAGCCACACATGGTAAGACTCACACCAGTAGTTTGTGTCACTACTCGTCCAATATATTATTTTATTATTAAATTAGTTCATTTCTCCATCACACCTTGCAATGTTTATATGAAGTGCACACATATCAATGCTGCAAGGTTAAATTATATTTTATGTTGTATTAATACCAATTTTATTTTGTTTGACATACCTGGTGGTTTGGCTTTTTCTTACTGGTAAAGGGCTGGTAAAGGGCTGGGGGATCTGAAGTTCTCCTGAGAGTCTCAATGGACTGAACCACATGCTTCATTGCCTGGAAGGTGTTTAGAGTTTATTTCATTGTTTTGTGTTGGTTGGTTATGTGGCAGCCATTTTGTCTTCTCTTCATGTGTTATATATTTTAGCTAAACCAGTAATAAAGTTCCCTGATACGTCAATGCAAGAGGTCAGTTTGGCTTATGTATGTTTGAGATTTGTTAGTTATTATTTTGAGTTTAGTTTATTGAGTTGACCTCTTTTATTTGTCAGTCCAAGCTTTGGATTTGTTAATCATTTTTTCACATTTCTGGGTAAATACAAACTTTATTTTTGAACTAAACACCTGTGTGCTCTATACTGCTTTACTACTTGGTCCCCGACAGAGAGCATCTATGCATGTTGAATGAGCACCTCATCACAACAGCTAAACCATATCCTGTTATTCATTATCATTATGTCACCAAAACTCGCTGAGCGTTTGACTTTTGCTTTCACACATTTTTGACCAAACAAATTGAAAAAGGCACTTAATTTTCTTTGGCTTTATTAAATAGCTTCTGCTGCAGCATGAAACAAAACATCACTTATTATGTCTGGGTACTAGACCACAATTCAGCCAAAGACATGTTCAGTCTCAAACAGGTTTACTTCATTGCTGACCACAAACTTGGTTCTTCTGTTTTGAGAAAGTAATATGACACCTTCCGAGTAGTGGTTGACCACACTAGGTAAATTTGAAAGCTGCAGGAGCTTTTTTCTTGTAAAAGCATTCATATATGTGTACAAGGACAAAGCAAATGAAACTGAAAGCAGATGATTAAATACACATGAACTACAATAAATTATATACAAGCACATCAAATCCAGCTGCACTGCTTTTAAATTGGAACAACTGTATTTAATTGTGTTACTACATTGTTATTACATTAACCAGTCTAATCTAAAGCTCCACACTTATCTAAGGTTATGAGCTTTGGGTAGTGACTGAAAACAATAGATCAAGGATGTAACAGCTGTTGAAATGCTAGTGTTTCACCACCAGGCAGAGCTCTTGTAATGCTAATGCCATTAATGCATTTTATTTTATGTTTTTATTTTTATGTTAAACATGTTTAAAATGTTCCTATTTGTATACAGGATTAGTATACTGTTAATTTGACACATGCAAAATAATTGATTTAAGTAAGTTTAAGGTAAGGGCAGAGGTCACTTCTATTTAGAAAAAAGGTCAGAGAAGCTGCTCATGGTGACTGTGTAGCCGTGTGATTATCAAGCTAAGGAAGAAATAATAAGTTTCCAAATACACCAGTTTGTCCACTGGTGTGTTTGTTTATATTTTCGGAATTTTATATTGTCATATGTTTTAATGTTGAAATATAATGTATTGGACATTTGTGTTCATCAGTTGTACGGTGTACCTGTGTATGTTAAGAGGATCACAGTAAAAAGCAGTAAAAAATAACTCTTGTGTCTCGTGTATGTGTAGAAGCCAGCATAAAGGATATATATGACGGAAATGAGCTTTCTCCGAAAGGTGGCTGGCCTCTGCCTTAGAGAGGGAGAGGTCAGACTAGAGTCAAAGCAGGTTAGGTGGTTTGGGGATGTGATAAGGATGAGGATGCCTCCTGGGTGAGGTGTTTCTGGCATTTCTCACAGACCCAGTTGGGGCAGACCCAGTACATGCTGGAGAGATTATATCTCTTGGCTAGTCTGGGAACGCCTTGGTGTTCCCCTGGACAAGCTGGAGGAGGTGGCTGGGAGGTCTGGCCTTGTCTGTTTAGAATGCTGCCACCGCGACTTTGCCCTGAGTAGGTGGAAAAAGATGGATGGAAATTTCACAACATTAACTTTTAATGAAGAAATAAATGCATGCCTTTGATGAAGATACTTCATCTGATTCAGCCCTAACTATATGCCATTGCAAAAAGGTTTAAAGTTTGAAGCTTAAAGGTTTGAAGCTTAATCTTAAAAGTAGAGATAGTGTATGTTCCACAAAAGAGGAGCCTGAAAATTGAAGGCTCTGCCGTTCCATTCTACTTTTGATTCATTAAAATAAAATAGGTCCTGCTTATTTAAGACCTTGTATGTGAGGAGCAGGATTTTGAATAAAATTCTGGATTTAACAGGAAGCCAATGAAGGGAAGCCAATACAGGAGAAATATGCTCTTTCTTTCTAGTCCCTGTCAGTACTCTTGCTGCAGCATTTTGAATTAACTTGGATCAACTTATGTAAAACATTATAATAAGAGAAGCCCTCACAGTGAAAAGTTATTGGCTCATAATCAAGGAACTGTGATCTGTTTTGAAAAACACAAAAACTGCATCTGAGTCAAAATAAAGATTCACTTTATTTTTTTGTATTTTTTTAATAACTGAAATGGGAGAGCAAACTAAATGAAATCACAGGGCAAAATAATAAATCTCAAATTGCATGAAATGATGTTCATGCAGTTTAACCAGCCAGTACTTACCAACTCTCTGATCGTGTGCACAACAGGATCATCACACTCATCACTGAAAAGACAAAAAAGTGCTAAACTTTAAAGCTACTGATAAATGTATTTGTTATTTGGCATTGTGCATTTGTTATGATTCCTCGACATAAAACTTTTAAAACAACACAGTAATTTAAAAACTTTACTAACTTAAACAGATTCCTTATATTTTAGTTTTAATCTGGGAATGAAGAAAGTACTCCGTGAGTTTGATGCAGAGGGCTCTGACCTCCATGACGTCTGGAGTATTTTACAGGGAAGGCAGAGTAACTAGATTCCCAGAACTCAACTCTCAGGTAAGCTAATCAAACGTTTCTTTATCAGGTCTAAATCTAAATCACTGTCTAATTAGTTTCACAGATAAATCTCTAGTCTCTCAGAACTCTAAAACTCTCTCAGCTCTCCAGTAGAATTGCAGATGCATATTAAGCAGGCTGATTCCTGAAGTATCTGGCTCAGGTGGACGTCACACTTTGCCTCTCCTAAGTGTGAAATGGATACGAAGTTACAGTACCAGCAGGAGGAGATAATATGTTTAAAAACAACAAGTTGTTACTTACTAAGGATGGTAAGAATTACATTTCAGGCATTCGATGCCAGAATATTATTAACCTAGATGTAAATGTGTTAGTAGTGTCTCTTTAAATGTTTGTTTTCATGTTGGCTTGAAATAAAATATTGTCCGTTGCTGGTACTGAAGCTTCCTTACAAAGTGTGACAACCACAGAGTGGAACAGCATGTCTATTACATGATTTACCGTGATATTAAGTTGCTCAGGCAGCAGATTTGGGATGTGGAAACACATGACAGTGGTGGTGTTGGCAGCATCTGATCAATCACAAAGGCAGTTTTCTTCCACACAAGAAGTATCAGAGACATGATCGGATGGTGAGGTGGAAATTGCTTAAGTTTGTTGCAGATCAAAGCAACATTAATTCTGTAGATAGAACAGGTACACTTGCTGTGTGTTCTATGTTCTAGTAGCTAAAATAGCACTAAAGTAAAAGAGACCATGCAACAGATTAGAATCAAGTATACTATATAGTCTAGTATTATATTTTTCTAAATCACAAAATTAATACACAAACAAAAAACGCAGTTTTAAGTTCCTGAAGTGATTTTGGCGATTTACACTAGTAAAAACTGAACCATCTTTGTAGCACAGAAACGCTCGAGGAGAACCCTGAAGTTACACGGATAAGTCAAACTCCTCTTGTAAAGGTCTCAGGACAGCTGTGTCAGCTGGAAGGTGAATGGACACACCCACTTTAGAGGAGGAATGAAAATACACTTGATAGACAAAGGCAGATCTGCACCTGGAGGACAAGGAGGGCCATAAAAACTACTGGATACAAATGACAGAAAATTAATGCTTCCAGTAGGTCCCTTTCCATTGATGGCAGCATGTGTTCATTTCAATCCATCTCTGCCACCTGCAGTAAATCATGAACATTGCAGCATTCACTTTTGTCAGGCAGAAAAACACTACATGCTTGTTGACCCTGAGTACAATTTTGACTATGATGAAGAATAATAACCAGATGTGCATATAAGAAATCATCTTTAGGACCAGCTGCAAATATATCAATCATTTTTTTAGCTTTTTATTTTTTTATCATTATTCAGCACATCAGCATATTAAAGTGTTTCACCTAGAGTTATATATTTGTATTAATCATTGCACATTATTGTTGGCAACTATGGTCTATAGCAAGGCAGCCACTGCTAAAGTTTTGCAGATCCAATTCCATTATCAATATCACTTATCCATTTTCTTATCGATTCTCATTGGCTCCACTTTGACAGTCACCACCATCACTAAGCAGCATGTGGAAGACATTACATTTGCAAATGAATTACCTGCTGTATGGTTAGATGGCTGTGTATGTTGGCAGTATTTCACATCTTTTTTGCGATCAGTGTTGGAGCTATTACTCAAAAAAATGTAATATTACACATTTAAAACACTTTTCTTAAAAGCAATGTGGTGCATTAGTGAATATCTAACTTCCAGGAGAATGTAACTCAGTATACAACTTGTTAAATTGCATTTGTCTGTAAAATAACCTGAAACACACCATCTCATAATTGCTATTTAACAATATAAACTTATAGGCTACGACACAAATCCCTATCCTAATGAGGACACAGATATGATATTTGTCTTTGGTATTTAGTTATGAACACAAAGCCGGCAGTACAAAGCAAAGATGAAAACCAGCACAAAGTGATCACCACAATCATTCTGTTTCAGAACCAAGAACAGGTGGAAATGGAAACTGGAGCCTGGCTGCCCATCCATTTTTAGCTTAGCATTAGCATGCTGTCTGTATAGATTGTTGCAAAGAACCAAGTTGTGTTAACATACTGCATAATGCAGTTTTTTGTCCAGTTTGCACTTCACCATTACGCTCTTGCCCTTTTTTGCAATAAAAAAGTAATAATACATATAATAGTAGTAAAAAGTGCCACTATTTTTCTCTCTGGGATATGAACTAAAATCAGCTGATTGTAGTGCAAGTGCAAGTTGAACTGATAAATGGAATCAGTAAGTAAACAAGGAAATGGACAACTCTTCTTTATTCCAATCTCTATGTAGCAGTCAGTGAGGTGACTTCATCCTTGGGAAAGATAGTAATGCTTGACTTGGTCTGTGTTCATCAGAGTATGAATGTTAGATACAAAAACAGTGTTTGTGTGAATGGCTGGCAATAAAATAGAACCAGAATTATAATATTTTAATTATCCCTATGTGGTTTACAGTTGCTCCAAGACATTAACAGTAACATAGTGAACTAATTAAATATTGCAATACATTATAAAGTTTATAAAATATAGCTCTAATGTATACAAATAGCTCAATTATAGACACCAAAATATTACAGAGGTTCATATTAGGCCAACGTATCACCATCATCCAGGTACATGGTTATAATACTCCAAATGTTGCTTAAATGGTAATAATTTCTTCATGAGGGGCAATTGGGAAATTGATCAGTGTTCAAAATGTCTATAACTACATTCATCAGTGAGAGGTATGAGTCTCTGCATCAATATAAATTGGATAATGAATACTTATTACTTATCACGCATTTCCTCAATAATGAGATTTTTAAATTGTAATTGTTTTCCTTTTTGTGTTGTTTTTTTGTATTTTGCCTTTTGCAAAATGTACTGTGTTGTCTTTTTTTAACATAGGGAGTGCGGCACTAACCAAACGACCCCGACTTCACATGGTCTGACTCTGAGGTGTCACCAACATTTAAAACATCACAGCATTTTAACAACAATAAATGTAGCAATCTCCACATTTTAGTTTGATAATGAAAATGAAAGTTTGATGCAGAGACACATCACATGCACACAATTGTGCATGTCTTGCAGAGACATTTTTGACCACTGCCATCAAAAAAAAAAAAAAAACCCTATAAAAAACAGTCCTAACCACTCTGTGTCTAAGCAGTCACAGCACATGATGCATCAAATAGAGTGCGAGGTAAAATAAAGTAATGAGGTACAGCTTTCTATTGTCTATTTGTGCTCCTTGTAATCATTCCCGTCACTGCTTGCAGTAACATGACATTTACATTTACATGAGACTGAACTTGAGTTAGTTTTTGCGGCTCTGAATTTTCCAGAGTTAAGAAGTCCCACCACCACCAGCAGCAGAGCCACCATCACCATGGTGAACACGGTCCGTAAGACGAGGTAGATATGACAGCTGGCCTCTGAGAAGGGGTTTATCTCAGTGTCTGTGTGATGAGTTTTCAAGTGATCGACTGGAGAGATGATAGAAATTAATTAACTATATGTGGTCACCTTGGTTATTTACCTTGGATCTACATTTAATATTGTTAAATTCAAGGGCTGAAAAGTTGCCAGAGATGCAGTTCCTCCAATGTCCACTAGAGGACAAAGTTAGTAAATCCCCATAGACTGCCAAACTGTTAAAGGCTTAACTAGGGAAGAAAGATTGTGTAACAATTTTGTGTGACAAAAATATAGTGAATTATTTAGTAATGAAACAGTTTTTAATCACACAAAGCAGGAGACAGGAGTGATGAGAATAGAGTTAGACTACAATTTCTGCTGATTTTGTCTGACAGAATAGAAACAACTTAAGTTTCTTTATAGCTGACACATTACTCACACATTACAGTTGTAACACTACTGGCATTAAAAGGGAGAAAAAAAAAGACCTCTTCATTGTCTCACCTGTGGTACTGAGCCAGGTCTCTGGTGATTCTCCAGCTCCTGCGATGCTGCACTTGTAATATCCTTCATCAGACTTTGAAACTCTGTGGATGGTCATGTTTTGTGTGGAGTTGGTGCTGATGTGGAGTCCATCTTTATAGAAATCAGTTGTGAAGTTGAAGGAAGTTGTCTTGTTTCTGCAGCCCAGGGTCACAGCTTCTCCCTCCATCACAGGAACAGCAGGACTCTCCAGGATCACAGAACCAGCTAAGTAACATGAGTCTGATATTAAGTTGATATTACATGTAATTAAAATGAATCACAAAATATTGTCTCACTGCAAACATACCAGTGACAGAGATGTTGATACTGTTGCTTCTGATCACTCCTTTAGTCTCATGCCAGTACTCCCCACTGTCATCACGATAAACATTTGTGATGGTGCAGGATGATCCTGTCGGTGTTCTCTTGTTAGTTTTGGGACATGTTTTTATTTTCCCTTTGACTTTATGCACAACGTCACAATAAAAAAAACCTTCACAGTAAAATGTCACTGCCTCATATTCAAAGAACTGTAGTCTGTTTGGAAGGATATGAAGAGAAACTGCATCTAGATGAAGAAAAAGAGACCGGTGCAGTTTACTGATGAATTCAAAAACTTCTGGAGTTACTCTTACAGCAAAACAAAATGGAAAGCATAACAGTAAATAAAATCCTCATCATAACTGGGTAATCGGCTATGAGAACTTTCCCAGTGATTAAACCCAGAATTAGGGGGAAGAACGACAAGAGATGCAGTACAGGGCCAAAAGTGACACTGTACTCTGAGCTAAACTGGCACATCCTTTTTTTACTTCTTTTAAACTGCCTACTGCTTTGAACTATAAATATTAATGGTCATACCAGTGAGAAACAGATTATACTCACCAGCTTTCTGAGAATGTGAGCAGAGCAGGACCGTGATGATCATCACTGATAAGCCAAAAACACAGATAAAAATCAGCATATTCACTTTTTAAAACTTGTTGAATCTAGCAGCTAAAAATGGTATTTGTTACGTCTCTAATGTGCCACCAAAAGGGTCCTCAGTATGATAGCTTTAAATTTACAACATTTTCACATTACCAAAGTCTTTATAGTTTAGCTTTAATGTATAAATGGAGACAGTACTCACACAGTCTGATGCAGAGAGCTCTGACCTCCATGATGTCTTTCTGCAGACCAACAGACTCTCTTTGTGTGACTAATTTGAAAGAACTCTAAATAGTTTTCAGAGAACCAGAGGTGAGGTTGTGGTAGGTCATCTGACACAAAGACAGCCTGATGCTGCTTTCAGTGAAACTTGTAGTTATTTAACCTTCATCTTATGCTTGGATTAGAGCAGCAATGGGTTCGTTATTCTTCTGCTTTCTTTATTTAATCAAACAGTTACTCTACATTTTGTGATGAAGCCAATTTTAAACTGAAGCTGGAAGCAGCGAAAAAGAGATCCACATAACTATGTCAAGCAATGTCAGAATTATTTGAATACATACATAAAAGTTGGTGTTTTCTGATACATATAGACGATTGTTTTAATCTTCTACTGCAGAAGATAAAAACAATGCTTTATAGTGAAGACACACATTTCAGTGCAAACTTGTCATCTTATGCTGTGTTTAGCAGGAAGAGTTGTGGACCCAATATGAGGGAGTCAAAGGCTGAACTGAACTCAGAATCAGTTTTATTTAAATAATTAATTTAAGTTACATTTGTATTATATTATAACATATTTATATTATATTTATATTATAAGTTATAAGTTAAATTTGAATAATTTAACTGGCAGGAACTCGGAGATCCAAACAGGCAAAATATGCAGCAAGAACGAGATCGTGACACTGGATGGAGAGAGAGAAAGACCATATATACGCAAGAGGGAATCAGGGCAGAGGGAAAACACCTGCGGAAGATGGATGGACATAATCTAACTGATGAGACAGGGGAAGCAAAACTGAATATGTGCACACAACAAAAGTCTGTCAGAATAAAACAAATAATAAAACACAAGAAACACGTGAGATGCAGTTTGTCTAAATACAGAGAACAGATGGAGGAAACAGACACAAGACCACGAAGACACAAAATGGGGGCGAGTGAGTGAGGGACAAGCAGCATGACAGAAACCGGACAGACACACAGAGACATGAATGGGAAACAGATGAAAAAACATGGTGACAAGACAGACTTTACAGTGAGGTACAACTAACTAACACAGGAGATTCTGGGGAGGCAAGACCAAGACAAACAGGACACGAAAGAGAACAGACCAAATAAACAAGTAACTAAGAACTAGAAATACACATGATTAAACTACAAGCAGAAGGAAACTAAACAATACCAAATAAATAATAAGAAACACATATCACCACAATAATAATCAAAGTCCAAAAACACAAAAACACTGGGTCATTAGAGTTCCAAAAAAAGAACAAGCAGTTTAGGGGCCTGGCCACGTAGCCAGTGGCCTAGACAGAGCAGTTCGGGTCGGCCGTGCGGCCAGCAGCGCGGAGCCCTCTCATTGGGTTCTGGGACTGGCTAAACACCAGCTGTCCCCACCTGAGAAACGGGTATGGTTGGAGGGATGGGCTTGCTTCTTGCTAACGGACAGTCTCACACACAGACAGAGTTCTGGCAAGCAGAAAGGTGACAGTTTATTTAGAAAAGGGGTGAACCACAGTGCTATATATATATTTTAACAGTGAGTTGGGCAGGGGTCCAGGGGGAAGAGGAAAGGGAATCCACACACACACATTCCTCTTCAGCACCATCACCACCACTTCTCTTCTGCACACACTCACTCCTCTTCAGCCACTCTCATCCAGATCTCCACTCATGCTGCCGTACACAGGAATCACAAGGGAGGGTCCGTCACAAGGTCCAGTGAAATCTATATATAGAGAGCACAGGTTAGTTCAACAGGTGAGTAAACAAAGAGCGATTTCTAAGAAAGAGGTGAGAAAACAAACACAAGTTCAACGTTCCCACAACTAACTGCTCCGTGCCAGAGAATTAAATAGTTACAGAGCACCCTGGACTGATCATTAACAGGTGGTGGCAATCAGCGCAGATTCGCGAGCCAAGAGCAAGAGCCCATAACGAGCTCCACCCAGGCAGGCAGGAGAGAGTGACAGAGAACCAAACATAAACAAAACCTGCAGCCATCACGAGCCAGCCAGAGAGGGACGGGGACCATGACACTAGGAACAGGGAAAGGCGCAAGAAGTAGCTGGACATCAGCTGCCCCTGCATGAGGAACATGTACAGGTGCAGGAATGAACTGGGTTATGGCTGCCCTCATCTGGGGAGCAGGTGATGGCTGGACACCAGCTGTCCCCACCCCAGGAACTAATATGGGTGCGGGAACCAGTGGACCAGTATAAGTTTATTGTAATTAATTAAAGGGAAGCACAGAGAAGCTGAGTACGTCTCATAACCATTTCTTCATCATCGCTAACACTCAGCTTATGACTTCTGCTTTCACACAGTGCGGTCAAACAAAAGTAGAAAGCCACATAATTTTCTTTGACTATATTGAACAGAAACGCCACTTATTTCTGAGTACAAGACCACATCTAAGTTAGAGACACGCTCAGTATCAGACTTTGCACCACTGACAACAAACTTGCATTTGCATCTGTTTTGCAAAATAAAGTAATGTGACATTTTCAGATTAACCCTTTAACACCTACCATAGAACCAAGTCCGCCAGAGCTTATATTATATTTTTACATGTTGTAGTGCCATTTTTGGGAGCATTTCAAGTTGCTATACATCAATACAACAATTATAGCCCATATTTTAATAATATGTATTCATTAAGTGCATAGTAATTACATAAATTGCAAAAAAGTGCAATAAACTACAAAAAAATTGAAAATCGTTTTTGCTTTTTTAACATATATTTCTAGTTATTTCTAGAAATTTAAGAGGCTTATCCCTCAAAACTGTAAATACAAAAAAGTTGCACAAAATAGTTTCCCACCACAGGAAATTTATTTTGAGTGTCTTCATAGTTTTATTTTTGAAATACATCAATTTTTATACACTGCAGGAAAAACGAAAATAAATATTATAGTGCAAATTTGCAAAAAGCAGCATATGCATCAAAATAAACTATTTCCAGCAGTGCAATATGAGTCCTAAGCATCCCAGAAATGACACAGAAAGTCATAAAGTCAAACATAACTTTTAAAAAGACCAGTATAGGCCCTGAGGCCCTGATGGTAAAAAAGACTACATTTCCGCGAAAATGACGTCACTTCCGGTTTCGGGCAGGTAATGGCGGAAATGCAAAAGTTCGCGCTGACGTCTATTCCAACGTAGGAAGTGTTATGAACAGCTGATCGGATCGGCAAAGCGTGTTTCTGGAATATTATGTTTTTGTTCCAGCAAGCGCTTTTTATGCAGTTTTTGCAAAGCTTTATGTGGAAGGAAACCGTGACCTAGGACAAGCTGATGGCATAAGATGTAAGTACAACTCCTCCGGTTTCATATGCAAATAAAATTATTGCGCTAGCTTACGTGGTTGCAGAGCTACCGGGATTTAAAAATAGTTACGTAAAACAGAGCGTGCCCGCTCCGACTGGCTCTAACGGGTTAATGGTTGACCACAATTAGCTTTTTTTCACGTAATGGTATTTATAGAGCTGTAAACAGATAAAGCAGATGGGACACCGGAAAGCACTAACAACAGTTATATAAGAAGCAAAGCACCTCCCATAGAACATCCTGAGGAACATGGTTTGAATGCCTTCTCCAAGTCCACAAAACACATGCAGACTGGTTGGGCCAACTCATGCACCCTCAAGTATCATCGAGAGCGTAAGGAGATTGTCCAGTGTTCCACCAACCTGGACAAAAATCGCATTGCTCTTCCTGAATCCAATGTTCGAATAATGGACAGATTCTCCTTTCCAGCACCCTGGCACCTTCTAGTCCCCCTTTTTGAAGTTCTGAAGCACCCCCACCCGGTCTGCCACTTCATAGGTACTGCCCATGATCTCCATGCAACATTGCAGAGGTGTGTAAATCAAGAGAGCCCTACAACATCCATAGTCTTCAGGAATTCAGGGTGAACCTAATCCAACCTAGCAGCCCTGCCACCGAGGAGTTGTTTAACTGCTTCAGTGACCTCACTCCCTGTGATGGAGAGTTGTCACCCCTATCCCAGACACTGCTTCTCCTATGGAAGATGTGTCAGTGGGATTAAGGAGGTAATCCCACTGACAAAGTATCCCTTCCACCGCCCGAGAATATCCTCAGTCAAAGTCAGCAGCGCTCCACTCACACTTTACCTTTTCCCCTCCTGAGTTGTCTGACCAGAATCTCTTCAAGGTAGTCCGAAAGTATTTTTCCATGGCCTCTCCGAAGTCCAGCCACTCAAACCACTGCCTGAGTTGTGTTCTGCTTGGCCTAAGTGTCCCCAATATCCCTTGAATGCTGTCAAAGCTCTGATGGAGGTGGGAGTTGAAGATCGTAGGGATGGGGTCATCTCCTAGGCATTCCCAACACACCCCAGGTCTGTCCAGCTTCCTCCCCCACAGTGTGATCCACCTGATCAGCAGGTGGTGATCAGTTGACAGCTCAGTACCTCTCTTTACGCAACTTTCCAAAATATGGCTGTAGATCTGATGATATGATTACAAAGTTGATCATTGACCTGAGGCCTAGGGTGTTCTGGTGCCATGTGCACTTATGGACACATGAGCATTGAGTGAGTCCCCAAGTGGATGGCCCATTACGATGATTTTTTTAAATTGAGTTGCAACTTGTGGGTAAGTGTCACTAGACCCATATTCTGGACCCATATTTGACAGCCTGAGCTGTAGAATATGGATCTAGAGGACAGTACATCTTTGTCTAATAGAGGAAAGCAGTAAAGCTGAGAGGTCATCACTTATATTAACAGTAACATAACGGCTGATGATCTCTGGTTATCATTCACTGTGGTCATTCAATTTCATGTGAAATTTTAGGAAAATCTCTCATTCAGAGTTAGAAATGAAAATCAATACCATTTCTATCAGTCCGTTGTGTTACCTGCTGCTAGCAGGACTCTGAGGTAAAAACAAACAAACAAACAACCCTTTAATTGATTACCTGTGTGCTAAGCTATGGTATAATTTTCTGGCTCCTACTCAATATGTTGCATAAAGGAGAGAAAACATGGTTGTTCTTTATATAATACTCAACAAAGCAAATAAAAATATCCTACACGTTGAAAATTATCACTAAAATCCCCAAATTTATAAATGATTAGATATACAAACAAAAATGCAGGTAATAGCAACAAGAAAACTAATTATGATTGTCTGCTTGTCAATTTAGAGACATGTTTTATAAAATACCTTTCTTCTTCCTGTTTTTTTTTCTTATAACAGCATACATTTCTCTGACTGGATTCACAATAGTGGCCGCTGTGGAAGCTGTAAAATAACAAAAGTTATCAAAATATATGAAAACAGGCACAGACTCTTACTTAGCTTAATAAATAGTCTATAGCCGTAGCCTATCAAAAAATAAATTAATTAAAAAATAAACTCAGTATAACTTCAGTACAATATCCAAATAATCAATAAGAGCATTTCTATTTCAAATTATATATCTTCCAGTTTCCTTCAGTTTGATGGTATAATAACATCACTGCCACAGTGTTTGTGTTCTGACCTGTTTGATCGTTGGCTGAGCCTGAACCATTGACTGTTGTTGATGGACAGAAGAAATTTGCTGAAGGGAAAAAAAAAGAATAATAAAATAAACTGTATCAACATAGCCAGCGAGAAAGAAATGAACATTTTTTTCAAACATTATGCACCAACTAAACTTAACCACATAATAAACGTAATCCATGTAAAAACATTTAGGTAGCAGCAATTGGTGGTTTTTTTACCTCTCTCCCAGCAACATTTGCCAAAGTGGTACAGTCCCACCAACAACAACAGAGCACCGAATACAGTAGTGGAAATGATCCAAGGTGTGGCATCACAGGTGAGAAGTCTTGTATCTTTGTAAATGTCTGGATTAGTTGCTGAAAGATTAAAAGCTAAAAAATTAAGCGGAAGATAAAATGTTAATTCAAGCTTCCTTATACTGAGATGATGTTTAAAACGTTACATATCTGGCATTAAAAGCTTCTAAGACCCTGAGGGACGGACAATCAGACAACACAACAGGAAGGTTATAAAGGCTTCAAATCACCCCTGACACTGAGCCAGCTCTCTGATGATTCTCCAACTCCCGAAATGCCACACTTGTAAAGTCCTTCATCAGACTTGGAAACTCTGTGGATTGTCACGTTTCCTGTGGAGCTATTATGGATGGGATGTCCATATTTATAGAAATCCGTTTTGAAGTTGGAAGAAGCCATCTTGTTTCTGCAGCACAGAGTCACATTTCCTTCCTCTATTACAGGAATGGCAGGACTCTCCAGGATCACAGAGCCAACTGTATAAGACAAGTCTGTGATTCATGTGACAATAAAATAATTTAAAATCACAAAATATTGTTACCTTGTTGTAAACATACCAGTGACAGTTATGTTGATTTTGTTGCTTCTGTTCCCTCCTTCAGTCTCACACCAGTACTCTCCACCGTCCTCTCGATAAACATTTGAAATGGTGCAGTATGATCCTGTTGGTGTTTTCATGTTAGTTTTATTACATGATTTTATTTTCCCTTTGAATTTATGAACAACTTGACAATAAAGGACCCCATCACAGTAAAATGTTACTGGTTCATATTCAAAGAACTGCAGTCTGTTTGGACTGATTCGAAAGGACACTGCATCTGAGAAAAGAACAAATGAAAAGACTCACTGATGAGCTTTACTTAAACATAGAGAAAACAACATTTCAGGAAAAAAGGAAAATGAACTGAAAATATGCACCATAACTCTTTATATACATGATCACAAAAGAATACTTTTTTTCCTACTTTTCATATATTTGGTCCACAAAACACAAAATACTAAACAACATCCATATCAACAAGCAATTTTTTGATACTTGCCAACTTTCTGACCATGTGCACAAAGGACCACAAGAGTCATAACTGAAGAGACAAAAAAGAGATACAAATTATTGAGGCCTACAGTGCAATAGTAATAACATCTCAGGATGGCAACTAAATTAGAAACGATTTTCTGAAAGTTAAAAAAAAGAAAAGTATTACATCTAAACCTCATTATTAAATTTACTAAACTATTTATAATTTAGCTCTAATGTAGAAAAAGAAAAAAGTACTTACACAGTTTGATGCACAGAGCTCTGACCTCCATGCTGTCTTGCTGCTGACTATGTGCACACATATTAAGTTAACAAATGTTAAGTCAGTGAGCAGGGGGTGTTTCCTGTGTGGCTTCTTTCTGCAGCTGAAGCGATGCTAAACATTTAAAAATAGTATTTGAATAAGCTATGTTACATTAAAGTTACCTGCAGTTTCAGATCACTATAAAAGGGGAGAAAACAAACTGCTGCTTTTAATACAACTTGCAGTCATTGCATATCTATCATGTCTGCCTTCTTAGTTGCATCAGCATGTTAACACATGGTTTTCATTGTGACAGTAATAAACAATTCCTCATCATTTATATCACTGTTGTTATTTGTCCTCTCACCCCTACTGTCATACATATAGGGCCTTGGGGGTGGGCACCCTGAACGGAGTCCAGACGGTCTGTTTATTCAGCCTCACCTGTAGTGTCGGTGCCCACCTCCCCATTTTACCTGTTGAGGGGTTTGCCCCTGCTGTTATCCTCCTGGTCTGGGAGGCCTCTGGATTTCTGGGGCCTGAGTCCCTTCCATGCCTGCTTCATGTCCTGGAGGGCAGGACTGTGGCTCCCCACACCTATTAGATACTTAAAAGGAGAAACCTTATGAACACAAGCCCGCTTAACACTCACATGTTCACACAGGTGCACAAACAGGCATGCACAGACACACTCTTGGGCTTGATCTTGGTCGGCTGCTTACTCTAAACATGTCATGTATTAATAATACTGTATTCTGCTCAATAACATTTAATATTTCTTATTTACGGTTACTTATACATATGTTGGATGTTTCTGTGGATTTCCTGCTGTGTTGCTTTTTTCTCACATTTTTTTTTCTTCAGCTGAAGGTCAAGCAAATTTATTAGTTTTTTTCTCTCTCCCTCTCCTTATGTTAACTTTCTTCCTGATTCTTTTTTCTTTCTTCTTTTCCTTCTCCTCATCTTGTGTGATTTTAATAACTCAAAATAAAAATAAAAAACTAAAAAAAACAAACTAATTCACTTCTAATAAAATATGGATAGTGGACAAGTAAAGCAACAGCCAAAATGATCCACTTTTGAAATAAATCTTTTGGGCATTTCTTTGGCCTTCAAACAACAATTCTGATTGTTACACTGCTGGACAGGACAGGAAAAAAAGAAAACAAAAAAGAAAATGAAGGCAGAAATCTTAATTGCATCTTATTTTTACTTTTAGTGAGATTTTCTTTTATTGGTTTGTGATGTATCTGAGGTGGAGAGACCATGGGTCATGCTTACCCAACAGTAATTTTAAGATGAGCTAGTAAACAAAAGTGAACTAACGTCCTTCATGAGAATAGAGACACATTTTGGTAATATAATCTAAATATAATATGGCCAACCAACAGCAGGGGAGCTGAGGGAGGTGAGAATAGAGC
>NW_024583574.1:41140-48464 GCF_018398535.1 Haplochromis burtoni
AGCTATTTGTAAGTATCTGTTTGTACAGCTTCCCTATAGTGGCTCCAGCACATTACATTAGCACAATGTGCAGGTAGTTCTGCATAAAAATAGCTCATGGAAATGTTTTTTTATGGGGCTATTTTTACTTTCTTGCTTTGCGTACTTTTTAGAGCCTCTACTTTTTCACCTTCACTTGAGTAAAGAAGATGAATCAGTATCTGTAGTTCTACTTAAGTACAGTCTGTACTTTTGTTTTTAGTTTTCCAGTGAGTTATTTTTATTGATGGCATTTGGGCTAAAATTTGTTCATTTTAGCCCAACTCTGCCATCTGCTGGTCGTCATGAAATATTGCAAGATTTATTTTCAGGCACAAAAAGTTTACAAGTTTGACAGTGTGTACATGTGCCTGATAGCATCTTTAAAACCATTAAAATATCTGTGTATTGTGATTTCTGTCAATGTTTAAAATAATAATGATTAGGAAATATTGTTTGGTATTTAATGGGCATTATTAAAGTCACTTATTTACCACTTGTTCAGTTGCTTGATAGAAGAGGAAACATTTAAATTAGTGTAAATGACACAGTATTGAACTAATTTGCAGCAAACATAGCGCAAGAGAAAGAAGACAGGAGGTATCATTAGAGTGAATTGTGTCTGATCACAATTTTTTCTTAGATCATTGCTGTATTGCAGTGTATGAGCATGTGGGGGTGTGTGTTTATGTATGTTTCAGATTAAATAAAATCATTAATGGAGATTGAGTAAACATAATTTTCCCTTGCACCTCCTGCGTTACAGTTACATTGGATGTCAGAACTCCAGAGTTGAGTGTGTGCCGGTGGTAAAGACAGAAAGGCAAGGGAAATCAAATTCTGTCAAGCATCCCATGTGTAACTATTGTAACTCACAACCTTGAGCTAGAGTAGATCGCTTGAAGAGAAGCAGTTTGTATTCTTTGTGTTTAATATACATGTGAACATAAAACGAACTATTATCAAAATAAAACAGGAGGTTGAGGATAAACATTGAAAAATGTAGAATAACAATAAAATAAACAACAAAAAACCAAAACACAAAGCCTTGAATATTTAACACGTACACAAACAAAGATGCAGGAAATACCAACAAGACAACTAATTTTTGTCAATTCAAATATATCCTATTCTGGTTTTTAGTAAAGAATAAAAAATTATTAATCACCTTGAGGCAACTGTTATTAGGATTTGACGCTATATAAAGAAAACTACATTTAATTAAACCAAATGCTTCTACTTATAGAAATAATCTGTTTGTGCTACTAATCATCGTTTGCTGCAGTTTCCTATATCATGAAAGTTACATTTACAAAAGATTGAACATGAGGTAAATATAACAGGTGGGCTCTGAACATGTCTCACTCTGTGCCTTGAGTCTCCAGCTGACTGGGATAGCAGAAATTAAATAAAAATCAGGGGGTGAAAATTCCCAGAAACTGCATTTCCTCATGCATGTCCTGCAAGTCCAAACTGTTAAAATTACAACTTGTGAACAACTAAAGAAACATAGTATGGTATAAAATGGTGTTTCTAGCTTTCTGTAGCTTAACCTCCTCATTGTGCAGATTACATCTTATTTTTTTTCCATCCACAGACCAGAGAGGGATGTGATCATGGCTCTTTCACCCACTGTTGTCATTTAACCTGCACCTTCTTGTGCTTGCTTTATAACACTGATGAGTTCATCATTCATCTGTTTTCCATATTTAAAAAGTCCATCCACATTTTGTGATGAAGCTTTTGTTGATCCCAGTAAACACACCACTTTTGAACTGAAGCTGGAAACAGTAGTGAAGAGACTTGTGTATTTGTTTGTGGCCATGTTTTTCTAAAATAGAAAATTGTTTTTATTCTCTAACATAGTAAATGAAAATAATATGTGATAGTGGAGACACACATTTCAGTGCAAAGTCACAGGTCACTTATGTCCACAAACCAGCCACAAAAAGTGTTGACAGACATGTAGCAGTATATGCTACTTTGCATGTGGTTATCAGGGTTATATGTTAGGTGGAAGTGGGGAAAAACTCTGACTCAGCTTATGACTTCTGCTTTCATAAAGTTTTGCCAAACAAATGCAGGCACATGATATTTTTTGGCTGCATTGTATTTTGGCTTTCTAATAGATATTGCTGCAGCATGAAAAAAGACACCACTTCTTCTGTCTGGGTACACGACCACACTTTAGGCAGGGTGTTTAAAGACGGGCTGTCCTCTGTCTATGGGTTCAAATTGTGGCCATAGATATGTTGTACTTGTACATCAAATAGTTGTAGTTGTGAGCTGAGTTTTGTAACCTCGTAAACCACAATATCCAAAAATGTTATGTTTGTGCGTTCATGGATGAGAATTTGTGTGAATTATGACCAGAAGCTCAGTAAGCCACCTCTCCGACAGCCAAATCCATCTGTTCTCTGATTGGATTGTTACATTTGTGATTGACATAACATTGACCAATCAGCTGAAAGAAAGGGAAAATTGGGTCAAAATTGTACTTGTAAGTTCAAACTCACACACAGCCAGGGAACTTGAGCGCAGAGTTTTACATGTAGTTTTTTTTTATAAGATAAGAATTGTGTCGAGAACACATACACGTGATCCTGAATCAGAGAAATAGCATTAAATGTTGTGACTGTTGATAGAATCATAATGTATATGTGGTTGTAGTACTGATTAAGTATACTCAATTGCTCAATACTGATCAGAATATAACCAGGTATATTAATCATAAATATCCTTAAGTTAACCAGTATACTGCATAAGAAAATTTAGAACATAATAATGAATCTGAAGACAGGCCTCAAATAAATCACCTTGAGGCAACTGTTACTGTGATTTGGCGCAATATAAAGAAAACCAAATTGAACTTGAGGGCATCCACACAATTAAACTTAAGAGGTTGACTTTGGTGCGTGTGTGTGATTGTGTATGTGTGGGTTGCGCAAGACGGGAGGGAGTGAGAAATATATAATTTAATAGAGTTTAACAGAGAACAAGTAAAAGAAAATATTTCTATATAACTGGATTAAAAGGTAACAGCTTGTAACAGCATTCATACACTTACAAAAAATTAAAGCACATAGATCAAGTTTATTTAAGTTAACATTTTAAATAACAGACAATTGCTTTTGTTAGCATTTGAATCCAACACTATGTGGGTTTTTCCAACACGGTTTGTCAGGTTTATCTAACTGAATACGCGCATGTGCATGTTTATAACAATTAATAGACATGCAAATAATGCAAATGGACACATCTATTTCAATTACAAAACAATGCATGGTATATTTGGATTGTTTAATATATCAATCAACGAAGAATGGAGGACAGCTTTCTATTGTCTATTTGTGTTACTCATAATAACCATTGCCTGCTCTGTTTCATGTATCAAAAGCAGTTGCAATTTCATGAGCTTGAGTTTAAATTAGGTGTTGTGGCTCTGATTTTCCCAGAGTGAAGAAGTCCCACAAGCAGCAACAGCAGAGCCACCATTATGATGGTGAACACAGTCCGTAAGACGAGGTAAATATGACAGCCAGGCTGTGACGAGGGGTCTGTCTTGGTCTCTGTGTGATTGATTGAGCAGATAAAAACAATTCATTAATTATTTCAGTGTTCACCTTGGTTATTTACTTAATATTTACATTGGCAAATTCAAGGGCTGAAAAACTGGCAGAAATGCAGTTCCTCTATTGTCCATTTAAGTTGTGAATTTACCCCCATAGACTACCAAACTGTTAAAAAGCCCAGCAAATGAACAATTAAAGAAATATGGTATAAAATTATATGTAAATTATATCTGCACATTTTTCCTCCATATGTAGTCCAAAAGTTGTTATCCCGTTTGTTGTTTGTTGTTTATTATCCAGGACATAATTTTTTTCACAGTGGTTTATGATTTCTGATCTGAAGAGAAAATTGTGTAAATGATAAAAACAATTACTGAATTATTTTATAATAAAAGAGTCTGTTTAATCACACAAAGCAGGAGACTGAAGTGAGCAGTTAGCGATCATCAGCTGATTCATGTGTCAGTCACAAACCCACTTCTTTGTTTTCTCTTCTGTCAGACAAATTCACCATAAATTCTAGTATAATGATAAGTGATACAGTTGTACTACTACCGGCATTTAAAAGGAGAAAAACAAGACCTCTTCATTGTCTCACCTGTGACACTGAGCCAGCTCTCTGGTGATTCTCCAGCTCCTACAATGCTGCATTTATAAAGTCCTTCATCAGATTTTGAAACTTTGTGGATGGTCATGCTTCCTGTTGAGTTGTTCCTGATGTGGACTCCATATTTATAGAAATCAGCCATGAAGTCTGAGGGAGTTAACTTATTTCTGCAGCTCAGGGTCACATCTTCTCCCTCCATCACAGGAACAGCAGGACTCTCCAGGATCACAGAACCAGCTGAATAACAGGAGTTTTGTATTTTTTTTTAATAAAATTTGATTAAAATGAATCACAAAATATTGTCTCACTGCAAACATACCAGTGATAGAGATGTTGATACTGTTGCTTCTGATCCCTTCTTCATTCTCATAGCAGTACTCCCCACTGTCATCTAGATAAACATTTGTGATGGTGCAGGATGATCCTTTGGGACATGTTTTTATTTTCCCTTTGACTTTATGCACAAATTCACAATAAACAACTCCCTCACAGTAAAAGGTCACTGCCTCATATTCAAAGAACTGTAATCTGTTTGGAAGGATATGAAGAGAAAATGCATCTAGATGAAGAAAAGGAGAGATTTACTTTAGTTTTATTTTTGAATATCACAAATCACAAATTTAAGTTCCAAACAAACTGATAAATGTTCATGTCAGTTTACTTTTCTGGTACTTACCAATTTTCTGATCATGTGCACAAAGCAGGATGATCACACTCATCACTGAAAAGACAAAAAACGGGCAACACATTAAAAAAGAAAAATAACAAAAAAGAATAACCGCCATACGTAATACTTAAATGTAAAACTGCTGACAAAGCTACTTGTTATTTGGCATTTTCCTCTAGATGAAACTTTTCAAACCACATAGTTTTCTAAAACCATTATTAACTTATAGATTTATTACAGTTTAGTTTTAATGTGGAAGTGGAGAAAGTACTCACTGAGTTTGACGCAGAGAGCTCTAAAATCCATGATGTCGTCCAGATTGTTAACAACATTCTGTTTCTGTTTGGCTTATTCGTGCTGCTGATGCAACACTTGGCATTTAAAAGAAGAAGCAAAAATGCTGGTCTAGTAACACTGCAGTTTCAGTTCACTGGAGTGAAATCAGAGACGAAAGCTGCCTTTAATGCAACTTAATAATAATTTAATGTTTCTCACATTCACTTTACTACGATACAGTAACATGTGAACAAGTATGTATTAGTATAAAATCCAGAGTGGTATCATTGTTTAAACAAAAAATGCACAGCTAATGGGTTTATTCCAGTACACAACATTTTTCTTGTTGTTAAAATCATGAACATACACTTGTGGTGAAGCTGCTTGCACTTATCAGTGTGAATACCTGATTGTTTATGGACATATGAGTACATCAAACAGAGATACAAATACTTAAGAGACTGGACATTTTATTTGCAATGATAATTTTCACACAGCGTGTCTATTACATGCATGCATGACTCCTGAAGCAGCCCAATAAGCATAAAAGTTACTCTACGGCTATCATTTGTTAACATGACGCTTGTTCTGATACATGTAATACATTTATTACCAACCCGAGAGTTTATCTGCTGGTCACTGGACATTCTTCTGAAGTCTTAATCCACCTCCAGCTGAAGATTCCCCTCAATAACACATTGGGTCCACTGGTAAAATGTAGTTCTAGTAATCTGCGCTGGATTACTCTGTGGCTTTCTCGAAGGACCCAGATGTAAATCCCCAAATAATGAATTTAAGAACTGAAATTGAATTTTAGAACTGAAACTGAATGGTGAGAAGTGAAATTGAAATTACTGGAAAGCAAATTTTTAAAAAGATGAAATACAGTTTGAAAGGAAATGAATTCATTTTCAAAATATACAATTCAATTTCAATTTAGTGACGATTATTTTCAAACCAATACATTGGATTTCAAATTAGGCTAACTCAAATTCAGTTTTAAAAATCATTTAGTCAAGTTACAATTCAGATTCAATCTGACAAATGCAAATTAGAATTTAACTTATTCAAATTCAGTTTCTGATGGCACAAAGTTCTGCCCAAAATATATCATGTAGAAAAACTGATATATACTTTTGAAATTGAACTTCTTTATCTTCTATGAACATATTGCTTGGAGTTTCAGTTATTCAACCTACTTAAGATCAAAGTAAGCTGGCCTAGAAGAAAAATGAGTTTGACATACCCGTGTTTTAACTACCATAATTTCTTTTTAGATATTTAAACATCAATCACTTTCTTTCACCCAAAATTATTTTGTATTATTCATTCTACATATTAGTGTTAACACAGAGTCCACATGGAGGCAGTCAATGCAAACTGTTATCCAAACATAGGATCAAATTAACATAGGAAAAAAATAAACCGTCTGGTACATTTCTAGCTGGATATTTGTTTGTTGCAATAATATTACAATATTATTTGCAATAATGGTTTCAGCGGTGCTACTCTGCCTCTTGCCGTGCAACACGAATACTGCAAGATCTTCTCCCAGGGAGATAAAAGAGAAATCCCCACATACTTTGTGTCAAACGAGTGAATTATGGCCATGTCAAATTATTTATTGCAAAGGAAGTAATAAAGGAGGTAATAAAAGTTTATGACATGTCATAAAAATATTATATTTCACAACTCAGCTATAAATGATAATCATATGATCAAACATTGTGATAATAATAATAATAATAATAATAATAATAATAATAATAATAATAATAATAATAATATATGTATAGAAATTATAATTATGTATGGGACAATAATCATGTTAGTGTGTTCTCATTTTAGTGTTTGGCCTCACATCTCTTGCAGTGCTCATTATTCTTTGTACTCACCTTAGTGTTCTTGTCTTCCCAGTTGTTTCCTGACTCCCGATACAAACTTGCAATAGCCTTGCTCACCTGGACGCTGGACGCTGGACTCCATTGTATTCCAAACAGCTGGTAAAGACTTTCAGTGTTCTCCGGTCTCACCTGCCTGCCTCCCTGCCTGCCACTGGACTCACCCAGGTCTCATCCCCTCCCGCATGACTCCACACAGCAAATCCAGCATGTCCAAATTAACACTGTCGGATTTGATTTCAACACTATTAAAGTGTCTATATGGGTCCACACCAGAGAGTGT
>NW_024583574.1:49680-56937 GCF_018398535.1 Haplochromis burtoni
TCATTTTACACCTCAGAGTTACATTAAAAGAATGTGACTCTGCTTAGAGTAAAATTAACTCTACTTTTGCAAGAAGACTATTAACACCAAAACATTTAACACTTTTGAATTTGCTGTGCACCTGCAACCAAGTAAGACTGTTCAGACCCTACAGTTTAGATTAACTCAGTCTAGAACCAACCTTAATCTGTTTTCGCTCTGTTTCAACACCTCTCCGCCACCCTCTCTTGTACCACTATACCCCCTCGCCAAGTCCCATGGTCCACCACTCATGTCCCAGGGCAACCTAGTTGAAAGCCCCTACGCCCTTGTACATAGTGCTACACGCCATCTTCTTAGTTCATAGGTCATAGCCTGTCTCAGTTTGTTCTTAGTTCAAGGTCATTGTATTTCACAGTTTCTATTTTTATCATCTTGTACCCTCACTTTGTTGTAAATAGCACACTTCTTCACTTCAAAGTTCTGTTTCTCGGCTTGAATCTGTTTTTGGGTCCACTCCATGTTTTGGCTTCCAGCCCTGAGAGGAGCTGGAGGCTGCATGCCCCGCTGGGGGTGTCAAGTTTTCAGTCAAATTCAAGTCAAATTTTGATATAGATTTTGTGTGTTTACTGTTTTTTTTTAAAATTGAATGGATTGACTTGTTAAATAAATTGATAAACACTACAAACACAGCGTAGACGACATCGCATTCCCCTGTGTATAAGATCAAAGGCTATGACGGTGAACTAATTACCAGTGGTTTTTATGAACTTGAGTTGTAGAAAGTGAAGGTGATGAATGGCCATCTTTAATATATAGACAAAATTCTGGAAAAGCGTGTTACGACCCCCTCTGCTAGGCGTCAGGAGAGGAGTAACATAAACAAGCCCCCTCACACAAACTGAGTAAAGTAAAAGGTTTTAATTTCAAACTTTAAACAGAAAACCAACAGGGCTATTCAACAGACCACTGGGCATATAATTATTACATAAAGAAAAAAAAACAGTCAAGCGTAAAAGCTAAGGGTTAACTAAAGCAGGCTGGTGGCACAAAACTCTAATGAAACTCAGTTCAGCTGTATATCAGGTTTAAACAAAGAGCAACACAGCGAACAGGTTTAACAAACAAGCTTCACATGCAAAGCAGACGAGGAGGACACTGCATGTTCACTTCAGAGCAGCAATTCCCCGTAGTGTGAAGGATCTTCAGCCGTATTAAAAGTGCTATAAAACCCAGTGATCTACAGATGAGAAGATGAGTAGCTAGATGTACCTTGATGTAACATAAGTACAGCAGCAAACTGGCGTCTGTTTTGATCAGCTCGGAATCCGACGTGGTTATTGTGGAAAGGTTATCAGACAAAGACTTCCGAATTCAGCCTCTGCCTGATTCTAAACCTCTAACCCCTCACCAGAAGGCTGTAAACTATGCTGTGTTCCTTATTGGCTGTGTTAAAACTGTCCCGAGCTATCTAACTGGTAATGGTTAGGAGTAGGACCACCTCAGGGAGGAGCCCCAGCTTGGTAGCTCAACTGTCAGCCAAGAGTCTTGGGCATTAGCTAAAATCCAGGTAGACGAGAGGGTTCTGGTCTCTCACCGATCACTGGCTTCAAGAGCGGAGGGGGAGTTGGACAGCTGTCGAGGTGGTGGGGGGGCATAACCCCTCAAACAGCTGTGTTACACAGATCAGGTTAAACCTGGCCTTCCCTGATCTCTCACTGGTCAAAGTGAGAACCTGCCTCATTGAAATTGGTTTATTATTCATACGTTTTCTAATTGGTAAAGGGTAGGACCACCTCTATTTTTTGGTGTAATGATGGCTTGGGGAGGAGTCTTATCCTAGGGTTCAAACAAACGATCAAACTGTCTTACCAGTCCAGACTGGTTGATGTGTGAAAATGCACCTGACACTATCGGAAAGTCTTGCTCTCACACCACCTCAAGTGATGTGCACTTTGTGATGTTCCCTTTTCAGATTAAACAAATGGAAATAAAATGAATTAAAGTCTTCCAGCGGTCCATGCTGCCTTCAGCCCCCCTCATCTTCACTGCCTTCTGGTGTCACAAAGGCTTTGTCAAAAAAAAAATCAGTTTAATTAATTACACAGCCCCCCAGGCCAGTGTGTAATTATGTTACACACCGGCCTGGGGGGCTGGAGTGCAACACAAGAAAAATAATGAAAAGAAGTAAATCACACAGCCACAGCTTTACAATGACTAGTCGTTTTATTAACTTGACAGGTAGCGAGCGTCAGGGTGGGCATGGCCAAAACAACAAACAAAACACACTGGAAATGAATCAGAACTAACTTACCTATAGTGAATCAACCCCAAAAGAAAATACAAACCTCTAACCTGTCTCCCTACCTGAAACAGGAGAAAAAGGTTGTAAAAGAAACGGCTTCCCACCCCTACAGCTACCATATCCAGATACGACTCTCTAAACTGTTTTGCTACAGCCTAGCTCTGTCTCACTGGAAACAGGAAGTAGTAGGAGAGGCTGCCGGCCCAGTCAGGTCCCAATTTGTAGCTGACCTCATTCCCTGTTCCACCAATGGTCAGCCTCCACCTGGAAACTTACATAACAGACATCACAGAGTACAAACAATGCCCCCGCATGGTGTGGCAAGTAACAGCACCACACGGCAACAATGACCTGGGTCATAAAACCCCCCCATCTAAAATCAAGCATCTCCATCCTTTAAGAGATGCTGAATCTAGGTCTCTACTAGGGATAGTGCATCGGCCACAATATTATCAGCCCCTCGGAGATGATGAATGTCAATGTTAAAATCCTGCAGCAACAAGAACCATCGCATGAGGCACTAGTTGTTATTTCGCATGCGAGAAAGGAAGACCAGGGGATTGTGGTCAGTATAAACAACAGTTGGTGCAGGGCTGGAACTGACGTACACTTCAAAATGTTGGAGGGCCAAAAGTAACGCTCAAGTCTCCTTCTCAATTGTGCTATAATTCATCTGATGCTTATTGAACTTTTTCGAGAAGTAGCACACTGGGTGATCAATTCCTCGGTCATCCTCCTGCAGAAGTACAGCACCTGCACCATAAGCACTGGCATCCACCTCTAACTTGAACGCGCGAGTAAAATCAGGGGCACCTAACACTGGGCACTGCATAACAGGGCTTTGGCTGAGTCAAATGCTTCCTGACAGTCAGAGTTCCACAAAAAGAGGTGTGACGGACTTGTCAACGCAGTCAAGGGAGTAACCGCTGTGGCAAAATTTCTGCAGAACCCACGGTAGTAGCCACACACACCCAGAAAACGGCGAAGTTGACGGCGTGTTGTTGGTACTGGGAAATCCAAAATGGCCTGGACTTTGGCCGTGAGAGGGCATACCTGCCCCTGTCCCACCTGTTTCCCCAGATAGGTAAAAGCATTTTATAACACGTGTTAGCACACATGCACACTCACACACAGATACTCACCACTGCTGTAAAAAAGGTTTTTCACTTAAAATCAAAACACACCATTATGAATTATTTTTCCATACAAAACATCTATACATATCTTATTATTACATATTTTATTGTATTGTTATCATTAATCACTTTTTGATACAAAGTATGTGAGGATCTCTGTGAGATATAATGTGGCATACAGTTTGTTATTAAAAATATAAAACTATCAATCAAATTGTTTTGTCTTTATTATTTAAAAGACAACAGAAATATATATATATATATATATATATATATAATATATATATATATATAGGTTTTCATTTCTTGAAACTATCACAGCTCATGATACATCTGCTTCTAGAAACCTAACCAACCAAAATAAAAGTCTCAAATTAATTAATTAATGTCAGGCTCAGGAGGGACTCGGAGTCAGACCGTCACTAAAGTTCACGTTTTATTTACACACACAGACACCAGGTGCGAATATATACAGGTGAGGGGGCACAGGAAGAGGGTCTCCAGGAAGCACAGACACGGGAAGAAGAGGGCTATGTACAAAATCCACTGAAGCTCAGGTAGCTCGGACTCCGGCTTTAGCTCACCAACGGCGGTCCTCAGGCTGGCGAGAATTCTGGCACAGAGAGGAAAGGCAGGTAAGTAGTGGCACGACAGAAACTCAGAAAAAGGCTCAGATAGGTGATGACACTGACGAGCGTTACACAATAATCCAGCGAGGAAGCACTCTCAGCAGCCGCCTTAAGAAGTGAGGGAGATGATTGCTTGCAGGTGTCCGAGCCAGGGGCTGGAGCCGTCATGACTCCGCCCCGGTAGAGCGCAGTGCAGGGGAGAGAGAGAGATGCAGCGCAACAAAAACACTTGTAGCCATACAGAGTCAGCCGAGAAGGCACAGGGTCATGACAATTAATGAAGTACGTAGATGTCTTTTTCTATTTGTACTACTCATCATCATTGTCTGCACTGTGTCCTGTCTCATAACAATTATATTTACATGTGAGTGAATATAAGTTAGTTGTTGTAAATGTCCCACCAGTTGTTCCACAGTGAACAAGTCCCACCAGCAGCAGCAGTAGAGCCATCAACATGATGGCTAACATAGTCCGTAAGATGAGGTAAATCTGCAAGTGACTGGCTGAAAAATTGACAGAAATTGCAGAACCTTTAATGTCCACTCAAGCTGTTCTTCAAAAGTTAATCCATCCCCGTAGACTACCATGTTAAAATACACAACTAATGAACAACTAAACAAATGCATTTATATACAAAACAAACTTTTGCTCTGATTCCAGAGAGTGTTGTAATCATGAGTATATTGAAATATAAATTATAAAGTAAATCAAATACTGATTATTAAAGGAAGTATTAATGGAATTATTATTTAACATTTAAATGTAATTTAGAATAGTTGTACAATATATCTGCAAATACTTTTTTTTCTCCGTATGTACTGCCACAGTACATTAACAGTAAATTGTTTTGCAGTGAAATGCTGTGTTTAATTGGACAAAGCAGTAGACTCTGAATCAACCTTTTGGGATTTACCTACCTGGATGACTGGTGGCATGCATCAATACACTTGAAATGAAAACTACTACTTTTGAAATTAAAAAAAAAAAAGGAAAACCAAAATAAACATCAACAACAAAAAAATACTTCTTCAGTGTCTCACCCGTCACAGGCAGCCAGCTCTCTGGTGATTCTCCAACTCCTAAAATGCTGCATTTATAAAGTCCTTCATCAGTTTTTGAAACTTTGTGGATGGTCATGCTTCCTGTTGAGTTGTTCCTGATGTGGACTCCATATTTATAGAAATCAGCCATGAAGTCTGAGAGAGTTAACTTGTTTCTGCATCTCAAAGTCACAGCTTCTCCCTCCATCACAAGAACAGCAGGACTCTCCAGGATCACAAAACCAGCTGTACGACAAGTGACTTAAATTTTTAAATTGTTAAACTTGTGTTTGTTTGTGACAAAATGTTACTGGCGTCATTCAAGCATACCAGTGACAGTGATGTTGATTTTGTTGCTTCTCTTCCCTTCTGCTGTCCCACACCAGTATTCTCCACTGTCACTTACATAAAGAGGATTAATTGTACATTTTGAGTCCGTTGTTTTTGCAGCTGTTTTCTCACTAGTTTTCCTGCAATACTCTACTTCCCCTCTCATATTAAATACTACATGTCCATGAAAATTTTCCTCACAGTAAAAACTAACTGACTCATATTCATAAAACTGGGATTTGTTTGGAACAATCCGAAGAGAAACTGCATCTGAGAAGAAGAAAGAGAATGGTTCAGTTTATTGTTGAATGAACAAACTGCTGGCTGTCATTCAGCAATAATAATAACAAGTCCAATCCAAATGCCATAAGAAAACATGATGTAATTTGGTGCTATGTAAATTAAACTAATTTGAACTGAATGAAACTGTCGGCTGCTCCCAACACAGAATGATAAATAAAGTTTATATAAAAAAGCAAACTTATGATATTCACCAACTTTCCAATCATGTGCACACAGCAGGATGATGACGGTCATCACTGATGAGAGAAAAAAAGAATAAAACAAAACAACAAAAATTGTGTAATTTTAATACTTTTAAAACTTGTTGAGTCTTTTAGTGAAAAATTTTATTTATTGTCACATCTCTAAGGTCTCACCAAAATGTTCCTCTACATGAATCATCAGCACATTTTAACAACATTGTTAACTTTATCAAACTCTTACACTAAACTACAGTTTAGTTTTAATGTATAATGTATAAGTACTCACACAGTCTGATGCAGAGCTCTCTGACCTCCATGATGTCTTGCTGCAGACTGAGTAATAGACTCCTTCTGTGTGGCATATTTGAAACAACTATCATTTTCACAGAAGCAGAGCTGCTGTTGTGGTAGGTCACCTGACACAAAGACAGCCTGCAGCTGCTTTCAATACTGTTTGTAGCAAATTAAAGTTCACCTTTTTATTCTTGCATTACAGCACTGATGAGTTAATCATTCTTATACTTTCCTTCTTTAATCAAACAGTTCCCCCACATGTTGAGATCAAGTTTTTGCAAATCCCAATAAAGATGCTAGTTTTAAACTCAAGCTGGAAACAGCGGTAGAGAGCCCTACAAATCAAATCTGGCTTCCATGTGTTTTTCTAAGACTGAAAATAAAAGCAGAAGAAAAACAATACAATGCTTCATAGAAGAGACAGATATTTCAGTGTAAAATAAGTCAGAGGTCATGTATGTTTACAAACCAACCACAGAGCCTCTTAATAGACAAGCAGCAGTACTGCAGGTACTTTGCACATGTTCATCAGAGTTATGCTGGGTGTGATCAGTTATAAGACATGAATTTGATATTTATTTGATATTAAATACATCTAAAATGTATCTCAGAATATTGTTTTCTTTCTGCAGATGTACTGGTGACAATGAAACTGATAATGTTGCTTCTCGTCCTTTCTTCATTGTCACACTAGTGCACTCCACCATCGTCTGTAAGCACTTGTAATGGTGCAATTGTTAGTTTTGCTATATAATCCTACTTTTCCTTTGAATTTATTTAGTTTCATTGCAAACAAGCCCCTTAGCTAACATTTTACATGCTCATATGGAATAGTTGGACTTTAAAAACATGTTTTTAAGGACAGATATAGCAAAATGAACTATAGTACTATTGTATTACATCAGTATTATGACATTATACAAAATAATTACTGTTGCATTAAGGTTAATTTTTTCAATATTCACATCCTTGTAATTATGAACTTATACGGTCTGGAATTAACAGTACATTGTAATTGTAATTACATTTTCTGGATGTAATTAAAATGTAGGTCAATCC
>NW_024583574.1:59091-63726 GCF_018398535.1 Haplochromis burtoni
TTTAATTTCAAACCTCAATATAAAATACAATAATCAATATAAAATGTGTTATACTTTTTTGTAATTGACAAATGTAATTTCGAAATGGAAAAAGTACTTCCATCATCTGATGCACAGAGCTGTCACCTCCATGATGTCTTGCTGCTGGGTGTTTCCTGTGTGGCTTCTATCAGGAGATAAAGTGATGCAAAACATTTAAAAATAGTTTTCAAGGAAATTGTTATCTATTTGCATTATCCACAGTGTTTACCAGAGTTTTTTTCCCAAATCACTACCTTATCACGGTGTCCCAGAATCCCAGTGGTTATGTTGTTTGGGGTCTTTTCCCCCCTGGCAGGGTCTCCAATGGTAAACTGATCCCCTGTTAGAGACCAGGCAAGGGCAAGGGACCAGCCCTTTGCCCTTGGTGAGAGGCAGAGGGCACGGGTGGGCATTGTCCAAAAAGAAGCCTAATCTTTAAAAAAGTATAGAGCGTGTCTGTCTCCCAAAGCTGGTTCCACAGAAGAGGTGATTGAAAGCTGAAGGCTCTGCCTCCCATAGCACTGTAATTTTAAACATCCTATGAACCACAAGAAAGACAGCAGCCTGAGAGCAAAGTGCTCCATTGGGTTGAAACAGTAAGTTATTAAGATAAGATAAAGACTTACTACTACTCTATCTTACTACTACTACTAGACTTACTAGATTCCCTCAGCTCAGCACTCAGGTAAGGTCATCATTTTTTGTTGTTGTTTTTTCAGTCAACATCTAAATCACTGTCAAATCAGTTTCATGGTGTGTTTTCTGTGTTCTAGTGGCAAAACATCCAACCGTAAGTACTTTATGCACATTTCTGCTGTGACACAATAATCCCAGCATAAATTTAAATAGGTAGGATGGTTTGCCACTTAACTTTATTTTAAAATTGCGTTTTTGTTTTTGTGTTGTTCTCCATAAACAGTGGTAGAATGGATTCCCAGAACACTGGAACACCTCACCCAAGACGCGCCCAGGAGGCATCCTTGTCAGATGCCCCAACCACCTCAACTGGCTCCTTCCGATGTGGAGCCAGTGAAAAGTGCCATAGACAGCAATTCTTCTAGTGTCCACTAAATTAGTACTGTGCAAAGGTCTGGAGCCACACTTATTTTCTTCATACTCTTCTTACAAAATTCCAGATTTTCTTGTATTTTTTGAAAATGGTGTTGACCAATAGTTCTCCAGGCTTTTTGAAGGTCTTTCACAGTTTCTCTCTAAACACTGGCTGCTTTCCACTCATTTTCAGCATGCACTTCAATGTGAAATTCTTCATCCTTTCATTCTTTTTCTTCTTCATCTTCTCATTATTATTAAAAGTATGCTTGGAACTTTCCCAAGTGTGATTTACATTTACTTTTAAATCCACTGCAAAGGCTCCATTCATCATTATAACCCTGCTCTGACGTTTTGAGAATTTATTGTTTCTTATTTTACAGAAAACACAGTATGTTGTATCCTATGCCATGATTCTAACTTAGTGACAGCACAACCCAATAACTAAATGAAATTATCTTTTTGTTACTAAAGAAGCATCATTAACACTCACTCAGCTCCTGACTTCTACTTTACACAGTTTAATCAAACCAAAGTAGAAAGTCAGATCATTATCTTTGGCTTTACAGAGCATCGGCTGCAGCAGCACGAAACAGGACACCACTTATTTGTCCTGGGTACTAGATCACATTTCAGTTAAAGACAAGCTCAGTATCAAACTTTGCACGTTTGTTTCACTGCTGACCACAAACCTGGGGCTATTGTTTTGGAAACAAAAGAGCAGGGCCTTTCAGAATAGCATGACCACAGTGAGCATGTGCATTTATGCACAGGCAAAAGAGACACTGATGGAACAAGGTGGTTTCAGTTTAATGTCTAAATAACAGACAGAAGCATTTGTTAGCATTTGAAACATACATGCACATATAGCCATGTTACCCTGGCAACCAGGTATATCTTAAAATTCACTAGATATAACAATTTGTAGATATGCACACAAAACTAAATTCAGTAATCACATTGCAATTACACTTATGTTATCATTTGCACACTGGGCAGACAGCAAGAAAGAAAAAAAAAATCCACCAAATAAAACATGCTTTTTTCTTCTTGTGGACTTCTGCTACAGTCAGAAGGAAATGGTGGAGCAGTCTATAGTAGTGATATGGATATTGCTTTCATTTTTTATTGCACAAAATTTGAAGAGTGATGGTGCATTTTTCCAGTGTAAAGAAATATATATATATATATATAAAAGTGTTTTTTCTTTTTTGCTGTGACAAAGAAAGAAATTGATCAGCACGACTCTTTGGACTTAATTGTAAGAAATAAATGTGTAAAATTACAGAAAACATTTTGGTAATTCATTGCCCAGACGGTCTACTTTGTTTGTACAGAGTTACAGAGGTTTTATTACCCTGCTTCCGGGTCCAAAATACTCTGTTTATTAAGACTGTGTTTTTAACATGTTTTAATGCTTTGTATCTTGTTCTATTTAATCAGAACAAGCCCCTATAAACAGTCAGTGATCACTGTCGACCTCTCTCACTTTTTTTTTTTTACAACTGTTCATTCTTAATGGTTAGTTTTTAAAACTTACGATGTAACTACGACTTAGCCCATGCAGTAGTATGTTAATGACTAATCTAACATTGTGGATGGATTATCTCAGTTGTTCTCCTGTGTGAAGTTTGGTCTGTTTACAGCATCCTGCCATGTGATTGCATTTGTCCCTAACTATTGGGAACCCTCGCATAAACTTTTATTGAGTCGAAAAAAGTTAGCATTCATCCTCCAGCTTCACTGTGTTTAAGTTATGCTAACCACAGCTATGTATGGCGTTATTTTTGTGCCACTATTCTGAGTGCACGTAAAAAAATTTTGATGGCATGTAAAAATGTTTTGCAGGAGCAAGTGTTGCATTTTGAGGAGAAATTTACTTTGAGCTAAATTTGAGTGAACAAAATTCATTGCCGCGTGCAAAAACTGTATTTCAGTTTTTGCTATTATCCATATACACACACACATAGCCGCCCCTCTCGCTCAGTTTTTGCATTTGTGCTTGCTCGCAATGTGTTGCTTGCGCTCTCAACATTTCTGTCTGTGCGTGTTCAACTCTTTCTGTACACCGTTATATTTGTGCCACAAAACCAAAAAATCGCAGACTTGAATGCAAAAAAAATCTAAATTTAACTGTCACAGTCGGTGACCCAGCGTTTTCTGTTTTGTATTATTAATCTTTGATTTCTTTATGTCTTTGTTTGTTCATAGGTGTTGGTTATCGGGTCTCTGTTTTGTCAGTGTATGTTTCCTGTTTTACTTTGAAGGTTAATTAGTTTGAGCCATGTTTCCACCTGTTCCCCATCTCCTCTTGTTTGTTCCTGCCGGTGTATTTCAGTGCCTTGTCAGTCAGTGCTCGTCGTCGTATCGTTAACATTGGTTCGTCCCCATGCTGTGTGGTACCTGTGATTCCCCGAGAGTGTAACTGTTATCATTTTCCAGTTTAGTTTTGTGTCACCTTGTTTCATCTGTTTGCCTGCAATAAAGCAGTGGATTTGAGTTTAAGTTTCCGCCTCAACGAGTCCTGCATTTGGGTCCACCATCCTGCCTGACTACACACTGACCATGACATTAACTTGGCAAGCTAATAACCAGACAGGTTCACATGAAAAAAACAAAAAAATAAACAACAAAAAAAACAACAACTTTTTTTTTGAATAAACTTTAAATTAGCACATTTTCTATGTAACAATTGTTACACTGCAGTGATTCCGTCTTTCTAGTGCTTAAAATAATATACTTCTGAATGAACAGAACTGCATTGCTTGTAGCAAACCAAAACCCATGAACACAAAATTATGTGAAATGTTTTTCTTTTTCTTTTGTTTTTACCTCCGCCCTGGCGACATTTACCAAAGTGATGCAGTCCCATCACCAACAACAGAGCACTCAATGAAATAGTGGCAATGATCCAAGATGTGGCACATGACGTCTCGATTAGACTTTCTGAATGAGTTGTTGAATGTTAAAGAGTTAAAATTGTAAGGGGAACATAAATAACCCTAAATTTTAGTTTATACTTCTTTATACTGCAACACTGTTTAAAATTTGACATATATTCAAAACTGAAAAAAAAAAACCAAAAACCTTACTTTACATTAGATTATCAGAAGGTATATTTTGCACATTTCATAATATTTATTTTTTATATTTCATAATATTTCTAAAACACGAATAGATTCAACGGTTTTGCTTAAAAATCAATGATTGAAAATGTGTCTACATTTCAATTACATCACACGTCTGCACCAACCTTATATTAAAATGTAACACAAAAGATACCATACATGGTTCCTCCTGGCACATGACTTAGCTCAGAATTACAAAGTGATGCAGTTGTGTTACGTTCCCCCCGAAGGGGTCTAGGCATGTGAGTGAGGGGACCAGTAACAAATGAGTCCGGAATCAGAATGAAAAGGAAAACAGACAGAGTTGTTCTGTATTAATAGAACTTTATTACGAAATGGTACAGGTGGATTACAAACGACATTAACATTAACTTAAAGGGCCGGCAACGCCGTCTTACCAACAACGCCAAAGAAACAAAGAAAACGCTCACAGCCA
>NW_024583575.1:0-13400 GCF_018398535.1 Haplochromis burtoni
TGTAAAACCCTGCTTTACTCAGCACTCGTTGGTCGGACCAGAGAAAAAATAAAAACGGTCTTGGCTGCATCTCAGAAGGCTGCAGCGGTTTGATGCTGACAAAATCTGTCTTCCTTAAACCTCCATCAGAACCAGGCTCAGGGAGTGAGCGGTTGGAGTTGAGTGGAGGAACGCTGTAGAAGAGAGCCAGAGATCAATAATAAGAAATGATTAAATGCAGAGAGGTGCATAAACATACGTCTTTGTGTCCCTCCCCTCAGAGGGCGGCCCCTGCCTGAGGCTGAGCTCACTGCTGAACAGAAAGTGTTCTGTGTGCATGTTATCAGCTACTGACTCATGCAGGAAAGTCCTGATATCAGTGAAAGGAGTAGAAGGAGACGTGAAACGGCTGGGCTTATAAAACTGCTGCGTCATCTGTGTAGCAGTGATATCATTTCATGCTGATGATTAATGCCACTCAGAGGTGTGATTACTAATAAAGTGGATGTGGAATGCTTCTCTTTGGAAAACCTCATCAGTGACATGTTGATCTTCTTCAGCAGATGCAGCAGACGAACATCTCAGGATCGTGATGGTTGGGAAAACTGGAGCTGGGAAGAGTGCAGCAGGAAACATCATCATAGAAAGAAGAGTTTTTAAATCCACTTCGGCTTCATCTTCAGTAACAGCAGAGTGTCAGAAGGAAACATCAGAGTTTGGGGGTCAAGCACTGGCTGTAGTTGATACTCCAGGTCTGTTTGATACCAAACTATCTCAAGAGCAGGTGGTGAAAGAGATCAGTAAGTGCATCTCCTTTGCTGCTCCTGGTCCTCACGTGTTCCTGGTTGTGATCCAACCAAACAGATTCACCAAAGAAGAACAAGAAACAGTGAAAGTCATTCAGAAGATATTCGGAGATGAAGCGTCACGCTACACTATGGCCTTGTTCACCCACGGAGACGATCTGGAAGCAGATGAAGTCAGTGTAGAAGATTTAATTAATGGAAATAAAGAACTCAGTGACTTCATCAGTCAGTGTGAGGGAGGATATCATGTTTTTAACAACAGACAAAAGGATTCCTCTCAGGTCAAGGAGCTGCTGAAGAAGATCAACACAATGGTCCAGAGAAACGGAGGAAGCTGCTACAGCAAAGAGATGTTTGAAGAAGCTGAGAAAGCAATAAAAGCAGAAATGGATCGACTCCTGGAAGAAAATCCAGAGATGTCAGAAGAAGAAGCCAGAAGACGGGCAGAAAGAGAAAACGAGTTCAACAGGGCTTGTTTGATAGGGGCGAGCGTTGGAAGCATCTTAGGCCCAGCGGGAGCAGCACTGGGAGCAGCAGTGGCAGCTGCAGTTGTAGCACTGAAAAATAAATGTGTCACACAGTGAAGGTGAAGAATGAAGGTTCATAATCGACATATTTCCACCTCAGAGTTGGTATGCAGACGACTCAGCACTATACTCAAAATTAACTCAGTGGACTAGAACAGAAATATATCCCACTATTAGAACTACACAGCAGTATATGGCCACATCAGGCCTATAATGGAATAATTCTAGTTAACCCTCACATGTAGATTTAGGTGGTTAGAACTTCACTGCATGGTTTTGCACAGCTATGCATGTTTAGATGGCTGAGAATAAAAGAGGAGCTGAGACGTCCCAGAGTTGACTGTGAACTGTGGTGTTTGATGTGTGTCTGTTCTGCTGTGTGTAGTAACAAATACTTTGACCACAGCTCTTTGCAGACTTTATTTATGTTTTAATTCCACGACAGAATGCAAACAGCTTGTTGATTGGATGAGAATCTTGGAGCTGCACGAGCAAAATGTAACTATGTTCACTAATAAAGGTCATGTTTACTGTGTGTTTCCATTTATGCATAAATCAATACACTTGTGATGTAAATGAGTATAGTAATGTTAATGTAGTCCTCTTGCATACTGAATACTGCATGCTGCGTTGTTCATGGCTGCATGAGAGCGGGGCGCTCCTGCTGGTACAGCAGACATTACTGTCTCTTCATGCTGGAGGTGGGACATAAATTCCCACTGTGGGCGAGCCGTCACTCTGACCAGCTGCTGCTGAGTGTGTTCCTTGTGTTTGGACCACACAGTGTGTACGAACAATAAAGCTTTGCAAAATTCTCAACACTGTGTTTATTACTAAAGTCATAGCTTATCTCCTTCCAGCGGCGGGTCTGTGCTAGACAGACCAATGAGTGGGAGTCACTGTAGGTGGGCACAGTAGTAACAGAAAAGCATATATATACATATATATATACATATATATATATATATATATATATATATATATATATATATACATACATATATAAATATATATATAACATATACACATATATATATATATATATATATATATATATATATATATATATATATATATATATATATAAAAAAAACACCCAGCACGCCCCTGCGGGCGGTTTATCCTTCAAGCTCGGGTCCTCTACCAGAGGCCTGGGAGCTTGAGGGTCCTGCGCAGTATCTTAGCTGTTCCCAGGACTGCGCTCTTCTGGACAGAGATCTCCGATGTTATTCCCGGGATCTGCTGGAGCCACTCGCCTAGCTTGGGAGTCACCGCACCTAGTGCTCCGATTACCACGGGGACCACCGTTACCTTCACCCTCCACATCCTCTCGAGCTCTTCTCTGAGCCCTTGGTATTTCTCCAGCTTCTCGTGTTCCTTCTTCCTGATGTTGCTGTCATTCGGAACCGCTACATCGATCACTACGGCCGTCTTCTTCTGTTTGTCTACCACCACTATGTCCGGTTGGTTAGCCACCACCATTTTGTCCGTCTGTATCTGGAAGTCCCACAGGATCTTAGCTCGGTCATTCTCCACCACCCTTGGGGGCATCTCCCATTTTGACCTCGGGACTTCCAGGTTATACTCGGCACAGATGTTCCTGTACACTATGCCGGCCACTTGGTTGTGGCGTTCCATGTATGCCTTGCCTGCTAGCATCTTGCACCCTGCTGTTATGTGCTGGATTGTCTCTGGGGCATCTTTACACAGCCTGCACCTGGGGTCTTGCCTGGTGTGATAGACCCCAGCCTCTATGGATCTTGTGCTCAGAGCTTGTTCTTGTGCTGCCATGATTAGTGCCTCTGTGCTGTCTTTCAGTCCAGCTTTGTCCAGCCACTGGTAGGATTTCTGGATATCAGCCACCTCCTCTATCTGCCGGTGGTACATACCGTGCAGGGGCCTGTCCTTCCATGATGGTTCCTCATCTCCCTCCTCTTTCTCTTTCTACAAAGAGCTTAGAAATGAGTTCAATGAAATAAATAAATAGTCAGTTAAGCGAACCGAGACGCAGAGAGATGACGGGAAGGAGAGGCATGGAAACATAAGGAGAAGAACATAGGAACAGAAAAGGGAAAGAAGACACAAGGACACACACATAAACAGACACACAGAGGACAAACACACAAGGGGAAGCTACTAATCAAGAAACTGATCTCAATAAACTAAGCAAACTAACTTTGTGTGATTCAGTCCCATGAAAACGCTGATAGTTAAGCTCAGGATAAACAGGTCAGCTTGTGTTGGGCTGGTGCTCAGTGTCCTAAATAACAGATTCAAGCTGAGAGCGTTCATCAGAACTTAGAAGTGAATAACATTTGTATTCTCATGTACTAGTATTCGTTTTTTTTTACACAGCAGAAGTTACCTGTGGTAGAATCGTTCTTCAAGGAGCTACTTTCTACTTTTTTACTCTGAGTACATTTCAGTACTTTTTCACTTTTACTGAAATGTTGGTTTAACTGTAGTATCTGTACTTCTACGTACAGCATGTGCACTTGTGCCACCTCTGCTGGTCAGTCTGCGGTTACTGAGGTTTTTTCATCCTTAAAATTTAGTACACAAAAGAATCTTTTTTTCCCGCAGGTTCAAGATCTTGGAGTAAATAAAAGAAAAGCAAACTCGTGAATTATAGATAATAATCTGCGGACGGAAAGAAAAACAGACACTCGTGTTTCTCTCTGGCTGTGGGCGACAGTCAGCTGATTTCAGTTTGGAGGAGGCGGAGGAAAATGGTGGAGCTGTTTACAGATGTTGAGGAGAGGAGACACGGACGTTACTTTGGTTTTTACCGCATGGAAGGAGCAGAGCTGCGTTCAGCTGTTGTGTTCGTAGGTGAGCAAACACTGATGATAATAAAGGAAAACTTTGTTTGTGTCCTCAGGATTCGTGTTGGTGTGTGTGGCCTCAGGTTTGTACTGTTAACTGGTAATTATGTAACAGCGAGTTTCAGCTAATGATAGAGAAACAAATGACTTTCTGGCGAGTAATTAAATTACATCCATTACTTTGGCGACGAGCAACGAGATCACAAGGAATGAAAGGCCTGTTGGGAAGAAAGTATAATAAAAATAAGTGTTTGGACTTCAGTGAGCAGCACAGACTCGGGATGTGTGTTAGACTGTTAAAGCAGAAAGTTCTTACTGGGAGGACACAAATCCCCCTGGAAACCTTCGTGTGACGTGCCGTGGATAGTTTAATCAGTAAACATCACACAGAGTTGTTAATACTTTGCATTAGTCTTTGAGTGGGTTTGCAGTAAGGTTTGTTGCAAGCATGCACGAAGTCAATAAGTGAATGCTTTTTAAAAATGTTGTCCCCGGTGTGACAGGGGGAGGGATACTAACGCTGTCGCTGTTTCCTGTTACTTTGATATTTACATAGACAAGCCGTCTCCAACCTTTTTTGCGCCACGGACCGGTTTATGCCCGACAATATTTTCATGGACCGGCCTTTAAGGTGTCGCGGATAAATACAACAAAATAAAACTAGTACCGGTACCGAAAAAAAGAAGATTTATTCATAACACACGTGAAAAGACCCAGGAAAACCGAGTTAACGATAAAAACGATAACAAAATAACGCTGAAAACCGATAAAAACCCTGAAAACCAGACATTTCACACCTGAGCCTCAACCAAACGACTCACGGACCGGTACCGGTCCGAGGCCCGGGGGTCGGGGACCGCTGCCATAGAACGTAAACATACCTGTGACACTCACACAAACCCACACCTGAGCCTTCATATGTGATCTGTCCTCGTTCGTCCTGCGCTCGTTTTCTAATCATATTCATTGGACAGGTTACATAAAGATACTGAGGCGTCAGAAACAAGGGAAACAATGTTGTTTCAGGAAACATGAAACTCCTGCGGCTGTTGTTGTCATTTCAGAAAAAAAAGGGAAGAAATGTTTCCGCCCGGTTTCGAACCGGGGACCTTTCCACGACACTACGGAGACGCACCATTTGTCGTGAAAGGTCGTGTCACAGGTGTCAAACTGAGGGTGGCAGCTACTATCCCTGCAGGTGTGTGTATTTGCCTAAAGGTTTTGAGCGCTGGTTTCTCCTTATAGATCAAATCAAACACACTGAGAGCTCCTCACCTCTGCACAGCAGCGTGGACTCTGTGGGTCTCAGCTAATAGCTGAGCAACTTTCTTTGTGTCTCGTCTCTGAGTTATTTTACTTTGTGATATTTGGTTTTATTGAGAGCTGTTTTTCCTCTTTTTGCTGCTGTGACAGGGTCACTTTCCTAATCATACTGTCTGTGTTTCCAGCTTCATCAAAGAGGAAATCTTCAGCCTAATCATCAAACTTAGAAAGCGCGTCTGCCTCCTGGATCCAGCTGCAACAAAGCTCTCAGGCTCCTGTATGTAAGTTCCTATAACTAGTAATCACCCCTGGGTGCTTTAAAAAGCCTTACCCAGTGACTCACACCAGTGCTGATCATGCTGATTACTTTAACAGGACTTTAATTTATTGTGTGTGTGTGTTGAAAGATTAACTTTTATTTCCAGATAACCAGCTGATGGGCGCCTGGGCGCTTGTGCCTCCTCTCCCCGTCAGCACAGAGTGACACTGACAGTCTGGACTGTTCACTGGTGTTTTTGATCTGGATCCTTCACCTGATCATGCAGAAACAAACCAACAGCAGAGGATTTGATGAACATTTTATAGAAAGTCAGCATTTAAGGCTGGAAGACTTCAAACAGGAAGCATGGACGTATGGTTTTGGAAACCAGTACCTTCATAAAAACATGCGTCCATACCCTCGGCCGGAGCTTCATGTGTTTCATCTGAAACACGACACATACAGATTAGAAGAGATCAAGAATGACGGAGGCTTCAAGGATCCAAAGAGCGGCTCAGAGGATCCAGACAGAATGTCCCTGGTGTGGTGGAGTCTGGCTGTGGCACCAGAGGAGATCCAATCAGCTGAGAGGAGGCTCCTGAAGAAGACCTTCCCAAACCGGACCGAGGAGCAGGCCCGGAGGCAGCAGAGCTTCCTGTGGAAGTTCGCCTCCTCTCCAGCCTTCAGTGAGAAGTCCAGGTATGGATCGTACCGCTTCACCTTCACAGTGGAGAAGGTGCTGGAGGCCTACAGCAAGCAGGTACGGACTCCTTCAGTTTAAATGAACACTTACAGAAGAGCTTAATGCTGTTTTATCACAGGAGACAAACTTTCATGTGGCACTCTGAGTTTGTTAAAGGAAAAATGTTTTTAAACCGCTCAGTCCGTCCATCACATCAGACTGGAAGAGAGCAAACTGCAAAGACAAAAGTCACGTGACCACTGTCGACCTGATACTGTCGATCTGTGGGGCCACCACCCTGGATCAGCTCTGTCCTAATCCCCACTTCAGGTGTTGACCCACCAGGACTCCCAGGGTCCTGAGTAACTAACCAACCACACCTGTTAACAACAGCTCCCCTCTAGGTCGGTAACTAACTGGCTTAAATTTCATGGCTCTGTTACTTTTAAAGGGCTGGAGGATCCTGTAAGAGCCATTTATTTGACCTTTACTGTTTCACAAAGGGGTAAAAAGGACATTTGCACAGTTCAATTTGCAGCATATTTCATTAAAACAATTTAGCAGAAGCAAAGAAAAGGCAGAATAAAATAACAAAACAGTCAGAATATTAATCAGTCGAAGCACTAACGTGCTCTGAACTAACGCTGAATTTGTTCTGATGTTTGGAGGAGAGAGGCTGGGAAGAAGAGCACAGCTGGATCCAAAGATGCACTGCGTTTGGTGCTGGGTTGAAGTCTTCTTGATTCTTTAACACGGCAAAAATGAGCCGAGAAAACGCAAAAACCCCAGTTTGAAGCCCACAGTCTTGGGTGGCTGCTGCCCCTCTGACATAACTTGCTGTAGTTTGTGACTGTGAGCTACCGGCTGAACCTTCAGAGGATGCAGGCGTGAGAGGAAGTAACCCTGCACAGCCTTTCAGTGCGAGGCCTGTCTTTGAATCATTTCATTGATCACATTTTCTTATTGTTTTTATTATTTAAACTAAACTTGCTCATTTTTAACTTACCTGGTATAGTCTGATCAGTATTAAGCAATTAAGATTAATTACCAGCAGAATCACACATGAATCTGTTTAACACTCAGTACCATTACTTTTACTCAGAATCATGTATTATGTCGGAGACGCATTTCTTATCTTTCACACCTGCTGAGGTTGAAGCTGGATCACATTTACATGCACAGCATCCACAGATTAGAACAGACATGTTCTCTCATCTAACTAAACATATTCATCAAACTTATGGTTCAATCTTTGATTAAGAATGAAGATGATTTATTAGCAAAAGCACACCAAGCTAAGCTCTGTTTCTGTATGGTTTCAAACATATAAGACAGGATGTCAGGCCTTTCTGCCCTCAGATGCACTGAGAGGTAAGCCGGGGGACTTCAGTCTCTCTACTCTAACAGCTGTGTCTGTCTACCTCGACCTCTCACTGCACATGTCTCGAGTTACTGATTCACAGTCAGTGAGACGTCCACCTAAACCAGTTTTGTTCTCTCAGTTTTGCTTTCATGCTGCGCCCGTCATGCGGGTCCTCAAGACTTCCCTGTACAAACAGGAAGTGATGTACACTGTGCTGGTGCACAGCCCGCACGATGGCGAGCGCTTCACCAAGTATCCCGTCCTGCCCGACGAGCCCAGCAACATCTGTGCTTACAGGGACGGACACTTTACCTGGAGGCCCGAGGCCATGTGTGAGACACACAAGTAAGAAACAGATGCTACCCCCCCCCCCCCCCCACACCACACACGCACACACTCACACAGACCACACACACACACACACACACACAGACGTGCACACACAGACACAGGCCAAGGTAATGCCATCCCGAGTAAGAATCTGGTTAGACACCATCTCAGACAACATTTGGTGGATGTTCCTGATCCTTTAACACTGTCAGCTGATTCAGACGCTGCTTCCTCTCAGATATGTGCTTTTACAAAGACGTGACAAAAACCTGATGGAAGTTTGGGGGCTGATTCAGGATCCACAGTTTTATGTTTGGGACCACGTCGCCATTGCCCTGCATGTGGCGGGAGGACAGGTACCTTCACTGCTCCTCCTCCTCACACACCTGCAGAAACATCAGCAACATTATTGTGTTTAATCATCGTAAAGCTGGAGGAAGCTTTTTGATTCTTGTCTTTCTGAGTTTTTGGTCTTTGTGTGTTTCTGCCAGAGCTGGTGTGTTTGGAGGTTTGATGAATAAATGATGTTTACTGTAAATAAACTAAACGTTTCAGTTTGTGTTTGAGTTTCATTTTGTAGGTTTTTTGTGTAAAACTGTTGCTCGTCTTTTTCTCTCTGTTCATTTTCTTGTCCAGGTGCTGAAGTTTGATTCTGATGATCTGAGAAAGAACCTCAGGTTCTGTGAGCGTGACGCTGTGACAGTCAGACCTGAATCTGACTTTCAACATTACCAGGATGCTCAAAGCCTCGTCGCTCGTTTGTGGCCGCTGAAGAAGGAGGTTTCACTGCAGCAGAGAATCAGAGGTAATAAATCACTAATCAATAACAGGCTGACTTCCTGCTTCACCTCCTGACACAGCCGATGAGCTGTGAGCTGTAAACGTCTCCTGATTGACCTTCTTCATCAACAGGCTCTACAGAGTGAGGCTGTCTGTGGAGTTTCTCCACCTTTATTCTCCTTTTCCTGAGCGACTGCAGCATCACCGGCTGCACAGTGAACCATGGTGGAGGTTACACAGAAGGCAGCAGCCGAGAGGAACGAACACAGAAAAACTCTTTGATGTGACTTTTTTATTCCATTAGTTTATTAAAGGTTTATTACATGAATTTCCAAAGTGCACAGCAAAAGACCAAAGACAGATAAAACATAAACATGTGATCATGTGTTTCACTGCACTCGGTCCTGTCTGCGTGGGATGTGTTCATGTGACTGAATCAAAGACTAATTACTTTGTACACACAAAAAGTGGACAATAAAGTTGTTTTGAATATTTTGTATTTTGGGTGTTTTCTGTGGTGTTCAGGTGCCTTTGCTCCTCCTCCTCCTCCTCACTCTTCACACACCTGAAGCTTTTCACATCAGATCAGTTGTTGCTGTCTTTGTTAAATCAGTCCAACGTGTCACTAAAAGTGCTTTGAACGACCATCTACTCCTGATTCTATCAATGTGACGTGTAACAGCGCCACCCTGTGGTCAGAGAGGGTGTTACACCCGCACTGTTCCTAATCTTTCATTTAAACCCTCATTTCTTTGAAAACTCACTCAGCTGTGCCTTCATGCAGTTTCCACTTAAACACTGTTTCTGTTCATTGTATTTTGATGAGTTCCAGCTTTTGTTCCACGTGATGTTCACAGCTTTGAATTTACCTGATCATCTGTTTACAGACAAACATCTCAGTCCTGCATATTTCATGTGAGGATCTCGTGTACCTGTGGAGTTATTCAGGCTCGCACATGTTCACTCTCACCTGCATCTTCTTCAAGTTGCTGTAGCTCAGAGATGCATGGCTTCATTAAATACACTAAGGTTATTGTAATAAAACAGTTCAGTGTGATTTTTTTATTTAAACGGGTTTTGCAGCATTTGAGTGCAACACATGTGATGGTCAGCTAACAGCCTGGCAGTGAAGTGTCTCTAGATGTACGTGGTGTTGTCTCAAACATAAAGCAGTATTTATTTAAATGCTAAATAAAAGTGCTGCTCAGAGGAAACTTAACTGAAAAATATTTAAAATAAAAAACAGCAGTTAGTTGACTGGACTTCAGGATATGAGCACAGACTGTCTTCCTTTTCCAGCTTTGCACTACTTAAAGTATCCCATCCTTCCCAGTGTCTCCCAGTACCAGTCAACTCTGACATTTTCTACATTTCTGCATGAACTTGAGTATAACATCAAACCTGTCTTCTACATGTAGATTTAAGTTATGCAGCGATCTGCTGTCAGTGATGACTATGTTCCTCTTCAGGTCGTCTCCGTGGGTGAACAGGACCCTTTAGACCTGAGTGATTTCCCTCCTCACATCAGGTTCACTCTTGCTGGTGTTAAACAGACCTGGAGGATCCACAACAGCCAGAGTTTGATCCCCATGTTTGTGTCTGACACTCGGACATTAGTGAGGATGATGATTGATGATGTGATGAATCCAGGGCCCACTCTACTCTTTCTTTATTAAGGCTGCTGTGTTTTAAACATGTTTTGGTGTTTTGTATCTTGTTGTATTTAATCTCAACAAGCCCCTAAAAACAGTCAGTGATCACTGTCGGCTTCTCTTGGTTTTTATTACTGTTAATCATTTTAAAGCTCAGTTTTTAAACATTTACGATGTAACTGCAGCCCAGCAGCAGTATATTAATGACTAACCTCGTAATGTGGATGGATTATCTCAGTTGTTCTCCATGTGATTGCATTTGTCTCTAACCATCGGGAACCCTCACGTTAACTTTTATCAGGTGGAAAAAAGTCCTCCGTTCGTTAGTGTTCCTCCTCCAGCTTTTATAATCTACTGTTTATGTTATGCTAACATAGCTTTGTCGCGCTAGCGATCACGTAGCACATTATTATATACCAGCTAGCTCAAATTCAGTAACCCTACAAACGTCGCTGCTGTTTACTTTCCTGTCTTCATTTATGTTGGAAGTGATAGCAGAGCTGTACGTTTGAATTTGTTTCTTAAATCCCTCAGTAAGAACATGCTATATCATGTTTAGATGGAAGCTAGTGAGCTAACTTCCTGCTAACTTCTAACTCCGTTAAATGTGATAAATTCTGTTTTCATGGATGCCTGGATGTTAAACTTAACTGTTACACCTGGTAGAGCAGCCATGTGATCATTTTGTTACAGATGAAAGAATTTAGACAGTTTTTAACTCTCAGTAATGCTGCAGTGATCATTTGCACGGTGGCTGGGAAGTGCAAATCACATTTACAACATCAACAACAAAATAACATTTCAGAAAACACTTTTACATAAAAACAAACAAACAAATCACCACATATCCAAACTGATATCATGACCAGCAGGTTTACAGCTGTGGCTCCAGCAAACATCAGCTGATACTAGAAATTAATATTAAATAAATTCTAACAACAGCTGATCAAGCTTAAACGTGCTGCTGTTGTTTAGCGCGACATCCGCTGGTTTCCTCTTTCTGGCGCAAAGTGGGCGATAAACAAACAAGAAGCGATCAGCTGATCATTGATCAGTTTCATGATTGAAGTAGCAACAGGAGAGGGAGGGGAGAGAATGAGTCTTTTTCTCAATCTAGATGAAGTAGGGGACAAATCGCTTTCCTTTTCACCTCAATACCAAACTTTATACTGAAGTTCAACCTCCTCTGCTGCAATTGGTCCTGCCCAGAATCGATCATGGCCGAATGGCCACTCCACCACCTTTCATTGTTTATACCGTTACAAAGAAACAAAAAAGAAAAACAAAAAGAAACAACCATCGGCCCATAAAAACGAAAATGGCCCGGTGGCCAGTCCAGTTGTGGTTATATCATATTTGATTTGATTTCAGACAAAATGAGTCATTATATCATTAAAAATAAACAACAAAGACAAAACTCACAAAATATACAGACACTTATTCCAAAGTTTATAAAAACTTGACACATACTTAGTGCCACCTTGTGTTCGACTGGCAAAGTTTTGCCCTCATTACCCGCTCATTACTTTTAATGAAATGGACAACGTTCCTAAATTTAGCCATAACAGGTGCGACTGATCAGGTTGGACCTGCGGGGCTACTCGGGCTTTTTCACATCAGGGCGAGCAGGAAAGACACTTGGACATTAAAGCATCCACATAAACTCCCTGTGACCTCTGTGTTATCTACTGTAAGACTCAGAGGACCAGAGATGAAGACTTTTCTTTTTATCAGAGAGCCGAACCAGACTTCCTGTATCAGGATGCTGCAGATCTACAACAGCAAACATCAGTCAGTTTGTCAAAGCTCCAGAAGTATGAAGAAATACAGTGTCATCAGTTCCCGTCAGTCCTTCACAAACAAATATCGTGCATGTGTTTTCTGCACTCACAAAATTGACTTTGACTTTTTGCGCAAGGCTAATTGTGCCATTTAGGTCCAAAGTTTAAAGTGTTCACAGGAAGCAGTGACAGTCTGATAACTGTGTTGTTAAAATGGTCCATTAAATAGGCCTGCTATGAGTCTGGACCCGTTAAAGAAGGATCAGTCACAAGGACTTTCCCTTAAAAACTGGATTTGTTTTATCTTAATGGAAATGAAATATTAATGAAACTTTGATATGAAGCATTGCAAGCTTAGGGTGCTGTTTAAAAAATCTGGGTCGAGGTACAGATGAAAACAGTCAGAGCATTTTTCACATGTTACAAACTGTTGTTCTGCAGTCATCCAGCTTTTATACAGTGAGAGGTTTGCTTCAGTGTCTGAGTGCAATCAGCTTCACTTTAAGATCTAAGAAATGGTTCAATACAATAAAAGCTTGTTATCATGTACTTGAAGATGCAATGGACTGTTTCTCTCTCACATAGTAAACAGTAGATCACTGCTGTAGATGAGATGGTGAATTTCAAATGCTTGTGTTTGTTTGTAAACACTCTTGGCAAGAATGTAGAATTGTGTCAATATTCTGGGTTATTAGTATCTGTACTCACCATCTAAGGTACAGCACAAGCTGGTATCCAGTCCTCTGCTGCGATGTTAGTTTCCATCCCTGTCCCACATAGAAGAAAGGTCTGGCCTGGATCTGGTGTCAAGCCAGAACTGCTGGCTGCCTTCGGCCATGGTAGGTGGTATGTCATCCAGATATGGGCCAGGCCTGGCGTAGATGGCACTGTTTATGTGATGACATGCCCGATTATGGTTTGGTTTATGTGGCCCAGGCTCATAGACATCCGGCATCAAGCTGCCACTTCTCACTGACTGGTGTCATGGCTGAGTGTGTGCAGGTAATGATGCACTATGTATGTTCCCATTTTCTTATTTTAGTTTGAAGACCTAGATGCAAAGTTGCTATGCTACAGTATAGAGTATGAAGCACAGAGCGCTGCAGAGGAGAGCTTTGACATAGTTATTAATGTCTGCGATATTGTTTGTGTG
>NW_024583575.1:14368-20740 GCF_018398535.1 Haplochromis burtoni
CTGCTCCCCCCATTCCATGCAAGGCCACCTGGGTTGGCTGGAAGACTGTTTACTTAGCCTGGCAGGGTGAAGGACACTGTCTCAGCTGAACTCTGGACACGCACACACACACACACTGATATACACACACTCATCCCCCCCTCCCTTTCCAAACGATGCTTCGATGCTTGTGCCCTACCGGGGAAGATGGCGGTCGACTGGACCAGCGCAGACATGCTGCAGCACCGGATGCGCTGTCTACACCGGCTCTCTCTCACCCTTTACCCGCCCTGTTGCTTGTCTTGTGTTTCTATGGTGTATTGATAGTCATGTGCTTTTGTGCTGAGGTGTTTTTTCTGTTATCAAACTGTTCTCCCACTAGGAGCTCAGTCTGAGTGGAGTTTTTTTTCTCCTCCTCTTACATCATGTTATGTATTTTCGTTGTTTTTTTTCCCATCAGCCTACCTTTCTTACATGTCTCCCCAATGTGATGTTTGTGTAAAGTTGGTCAGAAGGTTCCTTTGTAAGTGAGCATGTGCCATTAGCGTGCTGCCTGCTGTAACCCTAATTTCCTTCGGGATTAATAAAGTATTCTGATTCTGATAAAAGAAAACAATGTTGTTTTTGTGCATAACAAAGAGCTCACAACTGTGCAGTCAAACTGTAAACTAACAGACGCTGAGCATAATAACAAAGGTTTCACAGCTGCTCTGTTCCCAACTTCTACTGCGTGACTGACAGCACAGTCGTATTCTAAAGCAGAAGCTGTCGGACTCGGCTGAAGCGAGTGGCTGTTTTATGAAATGGACATATTCCCGTCTCTTCACTTTTCTGAAACAAGCAGACAAGAACATTACAGTAATATGTAAAAACTATCGGCTGCTGTTAATAGCAGGAGTAATCTACTGAAGCGCCTGACACGAGAGCATAGACGAACACTTCTGAGTGATCCTTGTTCATCATCCATGGATAACACCGCGGCAACTCCTGCTAAGCAGCAAAACCTGATTTTACTTCAGCAGCACAGAAAGTGCTTAAAAAGGTGAGCTTAAAAATAACTGCAGGCGACACTGTGGAAGAGATGCTACCGCTGCTGTGGAGTCTCCGTCTTTAAAAAAAGATTTATTATTTAAAGAGTTTAATTTCTATTGTTTGTCCACTCAATGTTTTATTGGGATTTTAAGAAGTATTTAGTTAAATTACTTATTTAGTAATTAAGTTACTTTTCAGACACAGTAATTAGATAAGTATTTTAAATACAATATTGATTAAGTAATTAGTAATTAATTACTTTTTTAAAGTAACTTACCCAACACTGGTGAGGAGCAGCTATCTGCAGTAACTGGTGGGGGGTGAGGGGAGGAGGTTAGCTCGTGCTCTGGCTTTTATTCTTGATGTGTTTTCAAACTCTACTTTTATCACATTAATGAGCTTGACAAACAAATGTTTGCTCTCTTTATGAATTCACAGCTAAAATGTTCAAGCCAACATAAAAAAAAAGATTTCAGTTTTTCTGATTTTTTTATTGAGTGATTCGTGTCAGTTTGACATGCAGCTGATTTCCTGTAACCACAGAGGTGCTGAGGTCAGTGTGTTGCAGTTCTTCGTATTGTTGAATTGTACTTTGGTTCTTTCAACAAGCTCGACAAACAAACGTTTGCTCTGTTTGTGAAGCTGACACGATCAAACCAGCATTCAAAAATAGTTTCATCTTTTTATGACTGTTTTAAAATAAATATCTGCTTCCTGTGTGAAAAGGCCTTGAGTCAGTGAGTTCTTCTAAAAGATCTATGGCATCAACCTTTCAGCCTTCCAGTAAATATTTTTAAGCCTGGTTTTTGCACCAGGAAACTCAGAATGCTGTTAAACATCAGAGTGGGTCATGGACGCTAACACTGGTGTTAGCTGATAAGTCCCAGCTCCGCATGTATATATGCATGAACTCTGTGCACACAATTAACTGCAGAGAGTTCAAAGGAGAACATCTCTACATCCCTGCTGTTTACATGTTCAGTCCTGCAGTCAAAGTCTGATTCTGGTCCTGTGGCTCTGCAGTGTGTGAGGTGGAGGATGAGGGGACATGTGGGGCAGTAAGCTCCTCATTCACGCCTCTTTTCCCCTCGTTATAAAACTCTCAGATTAACAGATGACAGTTATACAGCAGGTTTCTGTTGACAGAATGAAGATCATCATGTTTCTCCCACTTTTGCTTCTGGTCTGCTCTGTGTCAGCAGATCAGACTGAGACTGCAGGCCAACAGTCCTGTACACAGGACATCCACGCTGCGCTGAGAGAGCTGACCGCCTCATTGGCTGTGCAGAATGAGCGGATCACTGTGCTACAGAGAGAGAATCAAGGTACAGTTTCATACATCAATGTGACTTCAGAAATATCCAGAACATCAGAAACAGGAATGACCAACATTCATGGTTATGTGTTTTCTTATGAGACTCAATTTTTTTATCACAGGAATATTGGAGCAGTCTTCAGAGATTAATGATGCAATGAAACAAAATGCTTTAAAGAGCCGGTAAAGAAGCTTAAAGAGGTGGAGACAGAAAACTGAGACTGATCAGCTGAAGCTGCAGTCCAAAGAGATTGTAGTGAAACCATCATGGAGCTGTAAATATATCCTCCGAATGATGTGTGATATTAAAATGTGTTTTTTACATGTTTGATTGTAAAAGTATAAAACTTTAAAACATCTTAAGATTTTACAGCAGAACCAAAAACATCTCTTTTCATCTCAGCATCAGGAACTGACTGGAATGTGTTTATAATGAAACAGCTCACGTCTCGTCTTCATGGCAAACTCTTCAAACCAAATACTTCAACATTTACTTAAACACCAGTTTCTGTGTTGATGCAAACGTTCTAATCATCATTTAAAGTCCGTGTTTGTGATGTAGCGCCCCCTGGAGGAGGAAGCTCACTAACTGATTCAAAGATTCAAGATTTAAGGATTGAAAGTGTTTATTGTCATGTGTACAAAGCAAATCATTTCTTTGTGCAATGAAATTCTTTCTCTGCTGTCCACACAGATGCCGGTTAATATGTACAAACAGATAAAATACAAATAGCAGGAATAAATAAGTGGAGACCAAAAAAAAATTCACACGTTAAATAGATTTATGTGCAAAAGAGCTACGAGCTTAATATGCTGGTTTGATATGTGAGATGACCTGATGTGCAAAAATTACTATTACTGTTCAAAATATTTCAGCTGTTAAAGAGTCGGATAGCAGTGAAGGAGGAGTTGTTGAGTCGGGATGTTCTGGATTTCATAGTTCTGAGCCTCCGAGGGCAGAAGAGTGAACATGTCGGGTGTGTGTGGGGTCTTTGCAATAGTTACTCCCGTTTTACACAAGCTTCTTTCTACGCTGTGATATCCTTGTCAGTTTTCTTGGTATTTATTTATAATCGCGTCTGTTAATCCTTGATATTTATAATCGAGTGATCTGTATATATTAGTGCTACTTTTATGCTAACATTATGTATTGTCTGGAGTTGAGTCTGTTACTGTTACTATTTTAGAATTTCTTCTTGGAGAATATGTAACCCAAATCATTTCCTGAGGGATTAATAAAGTATTCTGATTCTGAGTGTTTCATAATACATGACCTGCCATCAGTGTTGGGCAAGTTACTTTGAAAAAGTAATAATTATAGTCACAAGTTATTTCTTCAAAAAAAGTAACTGAGTTACAAGATTCTAAAAGTAATTAATTACTTGAAAAGTAACTATCGTGTTACTTTAAAAAAAACGTTTAACCCTCTGGGGTCCAGGGTATAATCGGCCATTTTTAACTACGTCTGATGTTTCCTCCACATTTCACCTTTAGAAACTGTTTATTTGCCTTGTTTGGTCTCGTTCTTTTCAGCACAGCCTCACGTGTCTGAATTTACAGTTGTTTTCATTTTGACTGTATTAACACAACTGATCTAAAATCAGACAAAAAACATAAAATCAGAGTAGAAAAAGTTATATTTTTTACTGTAACAACCACAAACATGTTTAATGATCATATTTCATAACTTTAAATGCAAATATAAATTGTCAATTTTAAAATCCTATGCACAAGTTTTGCAAACAACAAAGTTATTTGCATCCATTTACCTTTTACCTTGATTTTTTTAAATAACCATTTCAAACTATTTACAGAACAATCAGCTGTTCTTCAATAAGATGCCACAAATTATTTGTGCCACTCCAAATATTTCTGTCCACTATAAAGGAAACATCACAGCCTGATACCTGCAGGTCTGACAGCAGCAGGTGTGTCACTCCTGTTTCTACCTGGAGACAGCAGTCGCCTCATTGTTCTGACACACAACACAAAACTATCCACAACACTACACACTAACTACACAAGACAACACATTAACTACACACTCCAAACACGCTAAACGTCACAAATCTCTCACATCTCAAAACTTGCTCTCTCTCTTCCTAAACAACCAAATGTCATGTTGCCAAATCATTTTTTGATTGGTCGACATGGTGCATTTTTCCACCAACACAAACGGGCTGTTTTATGTTTTGTTTTTTTATTTTTGCTCATAAGCAGAGCGTGCTCGCTGCGCTGTCCTTAGACAGTAAACATGAAACTATTGAGGAAAAAACGCCGTATATATTGTTTATCATGACTGGTTTTACGTGGCCGATCAACACAGTTTATAAACTGGTATATGTCACCTTGTTGCTTTGTCTTTAAGTGGTCATGTGATTGTCTTACCACGACTACTTTATTCTTCCTCAGTCAAACAGCAGCACTCATGTGATTGTTTCGCCCCCTGAGCTCCAGCTGTTGTGCCAGACAGTGATCGTGATCACCGTCCGCGGGAGCGCAGCTGCTTAAAGCCGTAGCGTCCAGATTACTTACAGCTACTTCCGTGCAACTGATATAAGATGCTGTAAGCTGAACACAGCTTCAACCGTCTGTTTGTTGAAAAATAGTAACGGAGCGCATTTTCTTCTTAGTAATGGTAACAGCGTTGTAACGATAGGAATAGTAATTAGATTACTCGTTACTGAAAAAAGTAACGCCGTTATTCCCGTCACTGCCTGCCATTATCCAATCACACATCTGCTTCCCTGTGTCTTTTGCTTGTTTCTCCTCCTCTTTTCTCTTTTTTCTAAACTGAGCACCTGACGGCTTTGAACTTTTCTTGTCCATCTTCCACTGGTTTTCATTTTGCACTCCAGTATGAACACCCATCCCCCAACCCGAGGATCACCACAACATAACCTAACAGACCTACACCTTAGTTCACAGATTCGCTTTGTCTAAGGTTTATTTCTGGGATTTCGCACAAATCATGAATACATGATGGTCTTGGATTTACAACGTTATGAATGAAATGTGCTCTATGGAAGCAGCCGGCCCCTCCCCTTTTGACAGGTTGTGTGTGAGTCTTTAAATCATCAAACTGTAAATTATAAATTTTAAATTGTTATTGATCCCTTGCAAGGTAGAACCTAGAATCTCCCCTAGTGTGGATAAAGATGACAGAGTTTAACTGCACAGAGTTCAAATGAGAATCAGTTTGTTCAGAGATCCAGTCAAACAAGTCTGCTTCTTCAACCATTCTCCACCCAGCACCTGTAGGAGGCGTGGTCCTGTGTGAGGTGGAGGATGAGGGGACGTGGGGGAGACCACCGCTCGGTGTAGCATGAACAGAATGAGAGTCACAGTTACTTTCTTACTTACAGATAAAAACGTGTGAATCACTGTGTGCTGTCAGTGAGATTTTTCTTTTTATTATATTTTATCAGAACTAGCAGCAAAGGTGGAGAGTCAGAAGACTGAGATCGACCAGCTGAAGCAGCAGTTACAAGGTACTGTGTGGGAATCTGAAAGAGAAATGTTGCAAGATTTCTATAATTGATACATTCTTACATTTTAGAATTAATGTTATATCTTAAATCTGATATTAAATTGACCAGATTAGTATTTATGTTTGAATGTCGTAATGTTAGACACTAAAACTAAAACCTGCTCTGATCAGCTCAACATCACAAGGCGACTGGAATGTGTTACAGTTAAAGACACAACGCTGCTCAACAGTGTTGGTCAAGTTACTTGAAAAAAGTAATCAGTAACTAATTACTGATTAGTTACTGTAGGAACTGGTGGAGTAGGCGGAGGGTTACCCTGGTGCAGGTGTGCCGCGGTCAGTGGAAGAATCCGCGAGTTTCTCTGTGAGTTTCCCATTACGTCGTAGCTACTCGGTGCTTGTTGGAAGTTTAGGGGTTTTTTCGCTGTAAAAAGAAGTTTTCTTCCCACGCACAGCGGACACTAATGTTTTTGTCACTTTTTATGGAATCAAACTCAAAGTAAGGTCAGTACTTCCACGCTTTAAACGCTGCACGCTCATACTCTCTCTGCACTCA
>NW_024583575.1:20765-22082 GCF_018398535.1 Haplochromis burtoni
AACCTAACAGACCTACACCTTAGTTCACAGATTCGCTTTGTCTAAGGTTTATTTCTGGGATTTCGCACAAATCATGAATACATGATGGTCTTGGATTTACAACGTTATGAATGAAATGTGCCCTATGGAAGCAGCCGGCCCCTCCCCTTTTGACAGGTTGTGCGTGAGTCTTTAAATCATCAAACTGTAAATTATAAATTTTAAATTGTTATTGATCCCTTGCAAGGTAGAACCTAGAATCTCCCCTAGTGTGGATAAAGATGACAGAGTTTAACTGCACAGAGTTCAAATGAGAATCAGTTTGTTCAGAGATCCAGTCAAACAAGTCTGCTTCTTCAACCATTCTCCACCCAGCACCTGTAGGAGGTGTGGTCCTGTGGCTCTGCAGTGTGTGAGGTGGAGGATGAGGGGACGTGGGGGAGACCACCGCTCAGTGTAGCATGAACAGAATGAGAGTCACAGTTACTTTCTTACTTACAGATAAAAACCTGTGAGTCACTGTGTGCTGTCAGTGAGATTTTTCTTTTTATTTCTATTATATTTTATCAGAACTAGCAGCAAAGGTGGAGAGTCAGAAGACTGAGATCGACCAGCTGAAGCAGCAGTTACAAGGTACTGTGTGGGAATCTGAAAGAGAAATGTTGCAAGATTTCTATAATTGATACATTCTTACATTTTAGAATTAATGTTATATCTTAAATCTGATATTAAATTGACCAGATTAGTATTTATGTTTGAATGTCGTAATGTTAGACACTCTCGATGATTTTCATGCAGGACAATGCTCCATCACACGCGTCCAAGTACTCCACAGCGTGGCTGGCAAGAAAGGGTATATACAAGTTTAGCAAACTAAACTGGCTCTCCTATAGGTCACCTGATCTGAACCCCATTGAGAACCTGTGGTCCATCATCAAATGTGAGATTTACAAGGAGGGAAAACAGTACACCTCTCTGAACAGTGTCTGGGAGGCTGTGGTTGCTGCTGCACGCAATGTTGATGGTGAACAGATCAAAACACTGACAGAATCCATGGATGGCAGGCTTTTGAGTGTCCTTGCAAAGAAAGGTGGCTATATTGGTCGCTGATTTGTTTTTGTTTTGTTTTTGAATGTCAGAAATGTATATTTGTGAATGTGGAGATGTTATATTGGTTTCACTGGTAAAAATAAATAATTGAAATGGGTATATATTTGTTTTTTGTTAAGTTGCCTAATAATTATGCACAGTAATAGTCACCTGCACACACAGATATCCCCCTAAAATAGCTAAAACTAAAAACAAACTAAAAACTACTTCCAAAAACATTCAGCTTTG
>NW_024583575.1:46210-47692 GCF_018398535.1 Haplochromis burtoni
ATATTAATGAGTTTTTTGGGTTCATTGAGAACATGGTTGTTGTTCAATAATAACATTATTCCTCACAAATACAACTTGCCTAATAATTCTGCACTCCCTGTAACCACCCAATAAGCAAACACTTGGTATCTGTGGGAAGGCGTTGAGCTCCATCAAGGCCCACAGAAACTCCTGTACAGGAAGTTGACTTTGTTCTATGAGTTTTACGCAGTAGATAATGTAGATTTCTGGACTCGCCCAGTCCTAAGTGCTTTGAAATCATCCATTCCCTGCAAACCCCGATAAGAAGAAACCTGAGTAACCTTGCAGGTCGAATCCTATCAGTCCAACATGTTAACAGTAGCTTTCCTGTTGACTGTGGCATTTGTTATTTCTGGGATGGTTTTAGTAGCCTGGATAGCAGGCTCCAATTAAACATTATTTTATTACTGCGGATAGGGTAAGCTGTGAGAGCTATTTGCACTAATAAAGATGGATAACTAAAGACTTTGCAGGAATTGCAGGAAATTTGTTTAAAGCAATTTAGCAGAGCAAAGCAAAATTAAATAGTAAAAATCAAAGAACAATAATCAAATCACCTGAACTCTACTTTCTAACTAACCTACTGTGAGCTGAGTTTGCTCTTATCTTTGGTGAGGAGAGGTTGGAGGAAGATGGGCACAGCCAGGTGTAAAGATGCTGCTATCCCCGAGTCCTGTGTTGATGATCATCACCCAACAGGACAGCAGCATCCAGTGGACATATGATGTCAGTCAAAATCCTTCTGAATGAACCATCTAACACGGCAACAGGCGAAAAGCCAAAATGACAAAACCAGTTCACAGGCTGGACTGTGGTTCTCTTTCCATCTCCTCTTCACCTCACTTTTATACCTGCTCACCCTTTCCTCCCCCATCCTACTGGACATCACATCATCTGATGTCCACCCACGCTTATCTTTCTCTGTCTGCTTTACTCGATTTAATACAAAGTTTAAACTTTAAAATCTTTATCACGTTATCTTTGTTATTCTAACATAAAAAAGTCACTTTCACATCACATATGGAAATAATTAACTTCATGTTTCATTCAGTTTTATATAATTCTACTTCAGTCAGATTTGTTTTTGCACATTTTCACATAAACATTCATTGTAACAGATAATGTCATTAATCTCTTTCTATCCCGGGTCATATGACAAAGGAAAAACTCCTTCTAATAATAAGAGACCTCTGTGAGGAGCAGCTATCTGCAGTAACTGGTTGGGGGTGAGGGGAGGAAGTTAGCTCGTGCTCTGGCTTTTATTCTTGATGTGTTTTCAAACTCTACTTTTATCACATTAATGAGCTTGACAAACAAATCACACATCTCCGAGGATCTCAAATCAAATCAAATCAAATCACTTTTATTGTCACATCACATGTGCAGGTACATTGGTACAGCACATGTGAGTGAAATTCTTGTGTGCGAGCTTCACAAGCAACAGAGTTGTGCAAAATACAA
>NW_024583575.1:47717-51532 GCF_018398535.1 Haplochromis burtoni
GCCCGTCCCCTCTCCCCGCCCCGCGCGATCTCCCGGCTATTCCCCACCGCCCTCGCCCTCTGCTCCCTCGCCCCTCGTCTCTTCTCCTCCCCTCGTCCTTCTCCTCCTTTCTCCCGCCCCATTCCCCCCCCCCGTCCCCCTTTCCCCCCGACGTTTCCCTGCCCTGTTTGTCCTTCTGCCTCTCGCTGCCGTGCCACTTGTCGTCCCCCCACCCTGTGCTGTTCTCCCTCCCTGCCCTGCTCCTGTCCTTGCTCTGTTTCCCGGCGTGCCCCTGCGGCGGTCCGCTCTCTCAGCGCCGTGTGATGTCCTGTGTACTGGCCCTGTTGGCCTGCCGTCTCGTCTGCTTGCTGCACCAGCGCCGCCACCAGCAAGCCAAGTGGGCGAACCATGATGATGCTTTTCCATTCTGTCCCAGCCAAACCTGCTGTCTCGAACTGTCTCTGTTCATCTGAGGTTTTATACGCAGGGGCCCAAGAGGCGTGCCCAATGAGGCGGTTTCTGACCCCACTGTCCCCCAACGTTTTTTTGTCGCAGCTTGTTCCCGCCAACCAGTCACATTCCAACATCCGCAGCCCTGCCACCACACCTGCACCTCAGCCCCTCTGTGGTCTCGTGAAATCCAGCTGCCTGTTTTCTGACCACCCCCCCCACACACACCACCCGCGCGGGGGGGGGGGCATTTGGTGCCACTCGGCCAGCTTCCCTGTTGACAGCTTTTAAGAATCATCTGGACGCTCCAGTTCTAATGACCTTCCCTGTCCATTTGGCCTCCATCTATACTCGACGTTCTTCTCTGTCACAACACAAATCACTCATCCAAAATCCCAGCCCGCAACGCCGGCATAATCTTTTTTTTGTTGGCTTGAACTTTTCGCTGTGCAATTCCTCCCAGCGGCCACCTTTGCATGAACTGATCATAGAATTCACTTCTATGTCCTTGCACCCATGCCCACAGGTCCAGGGCACGCTGCGTTTGGCCTCCCATCCCAGCAAGTGCTTTCGTGTCATGATATATTCCTATATATTCGCCAATCCAATCTCAGATATGTGCGTATATTACGCACATGGGTCTTTATGGTTATTTCTAATGTCCACAGGTTGCGAGTCTGTTGTGATATTGCTTCCTACTATCAAGTATGTACAGGCTGTCAGTGCAGTCCGCAGCATGTCAGGCTCATGCCGATTACATGCCCTGAACTCATACAGAATATGAAATAAATAACTTTACAGAATCTGAGATATACAGCTATACAGAAATGGGAACTATGCAAGTTGTAAACAGTTGTAGGTTAAAGATTATCGAATGTACAGAATGATTATTTACACAGAGCTATACAGTAGTGCAGTTAAGATAAGTGAGGGTGTAGATAGTTTCTACAGAGGTATATAAAGTGCTGGTGGTTGTGAGTGGTGGTTCAGTCCATGTTATTATTGTGTGTTTGAGGGTACAGTTGTCCATTGTGGGTGTGTGTATGTTCAGTCCATGTGTTAACGTGGGTCAGATGTCAGGAGGCAGAGTTCAGGAGTCTGACAGCTGTGGGGAAGAAGCTGTTCCGGTACCTGGTGGTCTTAGTCCGGAGGCTCCTGTAGCGCCTCCCAGAGGGCAGGAGGGTGAAGAGTCCATGTGATGGGTGACTGGGGTCTTTGATGATTTTCCCAGCCCTTTTCAGACACCGCTTCCTGTAGATGTCTTTTATGGCAGGAAGTGGTGCTCCGGCGATGCGCTGGGCAGTTTTCACGACCCTCTGCAACGCCTTCCGGTCCGAGGCAGAGCAGTTCCCGTACCAGACTGTTATACAGTTGGTCAGGATGCTCTCGATGGTGCAACGATAGAAGTTCACCAGGATGTCTGAGGACAGGTGGTTCTTCCTCAGAGTCCTCAAGAAGAAGAGGCGCTGGTGAGCCTTCTTGACCAGCTTGGAGCAGTTGGTCGTCCCATGACATCTCAATGCCAGACTGTTTTGCACTGTCTCACTCTGTATATGTTTTTATATATTTTATTTATTGTTTACTCTATTTAATTTGTAAAATATGTGTACACACACACACACACACAGTAGAAAAATATTTAGTATACACATCCAGAAATGCATATACTATTATATATTGTACATATATTTATTAGTTTCAGATGTAGCCATTCTTGTATTTTGCTTGTTTACATTATTGTATTTTGCTTGTTTACATTCTTGCATTTTGCTTGTTTACATTTTGTATTTTGCTTGTTTACATTCGTCTGTCCTGCTCACATCTCCAATGGTTGTACACGTTGTCATTAACGTGGCTTCACTCCACATCAGCCGCTTTGCTAAAACACCGGCGTCGGCACATAAGGACGCTGTCATAGCCTGTCAGCGGCGTTGATCAGCTGCGTATATGCGAATGTGAATCACATCATTGGCTGGACTGTGGGATAAGGTGGCATCGTTCTAATCCCATATGGGAGCAGCCAGTCACTGACTCACACTGCAAAACAGAATTGTTAACGTATTTATTTTAATTTCAATTCAGGTTAGATTTTTTTTGTGTGCGCAGAGACCGTGCCAGCAGTGCGCAATTGCGCACGCGCGCAGCTTAGAGGGAACATTGGTTGTAGAGTGTGACAACGACTGGAAGGAAAGACCTTCTGAATCTCTCCTGGTTTGGGGTTGGTGGAGGGTGTATTTGCACAACAAAAGCAGGAGATCAATGGAGCTGAAGGCCTGTGAAAATCTCATCGGGGTGCTAGGAGGTGTTAGGTTCAGGGAAATTATGCATATTTGCGCAGGTTTAGTAAATCTAGTGTTAACAATCATTGACAGTTACATTTTCCTTGTAGTCTGTCTTGAAGTCATAAAGATTACATTAGTTGCTGATTTACTAGAATTACTTTATGCCCTCAGTTATCATAGGGTTACTGAATCGAATGATACCGTGACCTCCCCTTTGTACTGTGTAATATAAAAGTCAGTCAGGTTTGCAGATGACACAGATACTGTTGAGTTTTCACTGACAGAATGGAGATCATGGTGTTTTTCTCGCTGTTGCTTCTGGTCTGCTCTGTTTCCACAAATCAGACAGAGGCAGATAATGAAATTGTTGACCAGCAGATTTCAAACCAACAACCCTGTCCACAGGACATCCACGCTGTGCTGAGAGAGCTGACCGCCTCACTGGCTGAACAGAAAGTGAGGACGGCATTCCTGGAAAAACAGACTCAAGGTACAGTATCATGTCAGGTAGTGAATAAGATCCACTGTTGTGGTACAGACACATCAATGTCACTTCATCGATATTCAGAATGACAAACATTCATTTAAACTCTTTTGTAAAGTGTACTTGGTTTTCTTGAAATGTGCTTTATAAAGTTATTATTATTATAATTACTATTTGAGGATAATAGACTATGTGCGTGTTAGCATATGCTATGTCCGGTGGGGAAACTCCTGTAGAGCGCTCGTTTCCGGTGTGATATTGTTTACGGTCCAGTTTTCCAAAACAAGTCAACCAAATGAATGAATCAAGCGGTGATTTACATTTCTCAAGCTGTCTTGGGCATTTACCGAATATATCTGTAGATGATGTTCATTGACTTGTCGATATTTTTTCACCCGCGCCTCAGAGCAAAAGAGAGAAAGGATTCAAATTTTATGTTTCCCAGTATTTGTATACAGCGGTCTCTCGTTTATCGTGGGCGTTACGTTCTAAAAATAACCCGCGATAGATGAAATCCGCGGAGTAGCCAACTTTATTTTTTACAATTATTATAGATGTTTTAAGGCTCTAAACCCCCTCACTACACACTTTTTACACTTTTCTCTCTTGTTTAAAGTCTC
>NW_024583575.1:52220-62220 GCF_018398535.1 Haplochromis burtoni
CTTTACTTAATCTTAATGTTCTTTATGTGTGTGAGCAACACTTTTAATTTTATTAAACACACCCAGGGTAAGATACACACCATCAGCATATCAGCATAAAAACAGACAGCGACGTTCCTCTTTCTATCACATTCTTCCATACATGGCAATTTGTTTCACCTTCCTTATGATTCCTGGGGACTTACAATTTCTTGACTCTTCTTCTGTCACTTGTTACTAGGCAGCTCAAATGCAGTTAGAAGCTAAATGAATTCCAGGCCTATGTTTCAATCATTTGTGTTTGTAGGCGTGTGTGCGGTTTAACCTTCTATTGCTCCAAGTCACTTACACAATAGATCGTCGGGACATCGCGCCAAACAAAGCTTAAGACCTTGAATAGACTGAGCATCAACTCTTTTAATGAGCACAACATGCAATATGTATAAGAAAATGGTTATAAACGCTTATTCTACTAAAATACATCCAACCCAAGTCAGAGATTTCCAATCAGTTAAGCTTAAGCATATGAGCAATTACTTATGCGTGAGTTTTACCATACCCAAATTATCAAACACCCAAAAAGTCATAAAATGGTCATGAAGCCCCTTATCTCAAATTAAACCTAAAATTCCCCCTTTTGACACCTCTTGTGTGTCACAAACTGAAAATGCTTCACCAGAGCTTAGGAAATTAAAAGAAAAAGGTTAGTCATATTATTTCTCAAAACACCTCAGTGATCCTCCTCTCAGGTATATCTGCTCTGGGCCTGCAAACCTGTGTTAAGGAATAAAATCAATTTAATCACCATGTCAAATCTTTTGAACTCCTGGCTCCATCAAGAGCCTGCATCCTTGGAAGAAACAAAACCTGTGTGTTAACCTGAATTTCACATTTCATACTCAGTTTCCCCCCCCTTATGATCCAATCTGTGTTATAAGAAAGAAAACTTAAATCAGAACAGTTATCAGTCATGTGCTTCATGGAAAAAATTTTTTAATTTCACATTGATCCTCTGAGTGTCATGGTACTTTTAATTTGAATTTATCAGTGCTGACCAAAATGAGTTTGCTTTCCTTACTTTGCTCCTGTTTCTCTCCAGTGGCAGCTAGTATCACAGACCCTTACCAGTTGTTTTCCTTTTAATTCATTTAATAATTTACTATTTTAAATGGAAAAACCTCGGTCACTGGTACCAGTCTTTGTTATTCCATAACTTACATTTTAATGTAACAAGTCTACCAATCCCCTATATAATTCCTAAATTTTGCTTTGGTTCTACCTGTTTTCCTTCTATAAAATTTAATTGACTTCTACAGTGGCCTGCTTTTGTTAATAGTAACCTGAGTTATATCAAACATTTTCTCCCCTTTAGCATTTGGCATTTCCCCAACAATATAATATGATACCATAATCTAAACCCAGTCAATAAAACAGAATTTTTTCTTTAAAGCAAACATCAGCAACCCGAAATTAGCAGCCAAAAGATTAAGTTTTCAGCTCCACACTCTTATGTGAACCTTCAGTCTCCCCTCCATTCTCTCTCCTCCTCCTGCTCCGGCCAAAAGCAAAGCAAAGCAAAGCAAAGCAAAGCAAAGCAAAGCATCCCCTTTCTCTTGCCGGCATGGTAAATTGTTTGTTCACATTTATTCATCCTAACCTTGGTCCAGTCTTTGTCTCAGTGTCAAGTCAGTCAAACCTTTAGTCCACATCGTCAGTCCAGTCACAGTCCAGTCACACACATTCACTCACACACATTCACACCAGATATTGCTGATAGTGGAGACTCCCGTGCAAATAATCAGATTCTCCACCCTCAGCAACATGAGCTCATTCATTTGTTTTATTTTGTTTTTTTGTTTTTTAGGAAAAGAGTTCTTTATGCTCTTGGACTGATTGACTGCGATCCTTTTAGACAGGGACTTACAACCTGATCAGGTCCCCACAGGTAGCCTTCTCCTCAGCCCATTGTAATCTGGAAAAGGTCACCTTCTATTTGTTCTCCCAGAAATTTTTCAGCGCTGTTAATTCAATCTTGCAGGCCTGCTTAGGACAAAAATGAGAAAAAGAGAGCTGATTAGTAGCTCATCAAAACACAAAACATCATCACCTGACAGGTTTTCTCTAAGTGCACTGTTACAATTTTAAAGGGTTCTAACCAGTTCTAACCATGTCCATGATTAACAAAACTCCCTCTATTAAAATAAGAAAACTACCCGAACCTAACCGACCGAATCAACCCATCACTAAAACAACAACCTCAAAATCTTAAACACAGAAAAGTTTTGCCTCAGGTTCTTCAGCGTCCTTGCACTCTAAAGTCAACTGACATCATTTCACCTTCTAAATACACAGAAAATCTTCTTAAAAGCCACAGAGTTTTGCACACCATTGGTATTCTCATTAAGCCCTTTCTAAATATGTTATGACAATCTATCATCACTAACTTCTAAACTTCGGATAAGAAGCCTCAGACACACAGCCAGACAGCAAGCTTCTTCGTCACCACTCATTTCAGCTACTTTGCATACTGAGTCATATCTCAGGAAGTTACCCTGACAAGAGAAATGCATATTTAAACATCACCACATTATTGAATTATTTTTATTTCTTTCTACAGTAATCACTTGTTTTGATCAATCTGTCCAAGAGCACTTCTAATTCACTATTCTAAAAACTACTTTAAGCTTTAATCACTTTTTCCTTTTCACAAAAATCACTCTATTCATGGAACTTCCCTGAGTTATTCCTCAACTTCAGGGTTTAAGTGTGTTAAATTCACACTATTTTAACACTAATAAAAGATAGCAAGCTGATTTTCATTGCATGTGTGTGTTATTAGCCAGGTTTAATCAATGTCTGTGCACTGGAGCTGTGGATTCAAACTATCTCACTTCTGATTCTCTCCAAAAATAATTTCACATGTAACAATTTGTGTGTGTGTGTTTTCTATTCATTCATGTAGTTATTATCTCTCTCTCTCTTTTTTTTAACCGTTCTGTTATGATGCTCTGGACATTTCTAAACCTCCACCAGTTCAGCCTCCATTTTCAATCCAATTATATCCTGTACGCTCTCACTCGACCTCGTCCGGCTTGACCTCTCACTGGTCCATGTCCCTCCTCTCACAGTTTCCTGTTTGGCCTTCAAATCTCCAGCAAACACAGGCCCCACTCAGCTGTTTCTTCTTCTCTGTTTCTTCTCTGTGGATCTTTTCAGTCTTTTCTTTTAGGTTAACTCCCAGCATGGCAAATATCACATCCAGTGCCTTCAAACAATCATGTCACTGGTTAAGTTCCCAGCTTGTAATTCAAAGCTCATGTTCCATCAGTGGTATTCATACATGCTGCTGCTTGACCCTTCAGTGTTATAGGTCATTTGCACAGTCTTTTGCCTGCTGTTAACTCTTCAAGTTCAGATAATAACCATAGCAAGTACTTAAAGCCACCTACAACTAGCTTTCCTTTAATATATGACAGGAAGTCATATATTAAAGGAAATATGGGCTGAAACCAAGGCTGCCTGTAGTAGCCCAAAACCCGCATCTTAGCGATAGCAACTGGACTAGCTTCTTACTTAGCAAATAACACAGATAAAGCTAAACAAGCATCACTCTTATCTTACAATACCCACGTGGTAAAGACACACACAGGAATGCAAGTAAGTACAATACCGAGGTGCATCATGGGTAACGTAGTCTAAACAGGTACAGTAAACAAGCAGACTTTTAACAGTCTCTGTTTGCTGAAGGGTGCTGTTTAAGTAAAGCAGCATCTTTAATAAAGAATTACACCAGGATTCATAAACATCCTGGGATCAACTGATGAAGCAACTGATGAAGCCCTGTGTTTTTAAACCCCCCATGTGAAACTGAGCATGTTTTCTGTAACAGGAAGCTCAGAAACTCAGTAATCTGCAAATCCACAAACTTCATAACCAAGGTTATAGGGAACCACCCAGGGTCAATTCATGTTTTCTGGAATAAAAGACTTTCTGGAATAAAAGTCCAGAGTGTCTTGCTGGTGTTCCAGATGATCAGGATTTAATTGGTGGTGTGGTCAGTGTCATGATCCATGGGAGGAAGGATGAACACAGTCACCTTCAACAGAGTCAAATAATCATCACAAAGCAGCACTAGAGATGAAAACATGTGAATCACTGTGTGCTGTCAGTGAGATTTTCTTTGTTTTGTGTTTTTCTCAGAACAAGAAGCAAAGCTGGAGAGTCAGAAGACTGAGATCGACCAGCTGAAGCTGCAGTCAGAAGGTATTGTGTGCAAATCTGATCATCTCTATAGAAATGTTAAAATGTGTATATTTTTGGCACATGTTCAAATTTATTCAGTCCAGGGAATCAATAACCTCGACCACAGTTACCTGTTCAGGTACAAACGACTGCTCAGTTACGGGTCTTTAATCCACAGGACCTCAAACAGTCTCATTAACTTTGTGTGTCTGAGATCATGTCACCTTTTTTAAATTTCTTCAGTGGAGCACTGTTTCACACTGTCTGCATTCAGCCTTTCTAAAACAGACTCCCAAACAGCTCTCTGACAGCCAGACTCAATGTTCAGATTTTGGAGATCACCATTAAACGTATTCATCGGTCAACTAGGACCTCCAGCTAAGAGTGGATGATCTTTACTTATACACATATCCAAATCTAAAACCATCTTTTAATGTAAACTTAACATTTAGTGTAGTGACTTTAATTTACAAGAAAAAAACACCTTGAGGAAACTTTTTTTAATGATTTGGCGCTGCACAAATAACACTGAGTTAAAGTGAATGACTCCACTCTACACCAGTACAAAGTTTGATCAGAATCTAAACTTCTCGAGCTGTCGTGTTTACAGACACAAAGAATGACATGCACACAAGCACATCCAACAATATAACCTCCTTTGTGGAGGTAATGAACTGACTGCACCAGTGCTCAGAAAACACAGCTAAAACTAACCAAACCTATTAGTGCTGTCTCACCATTACACTCACAGGCTGTTTTAGCAAATCTGGGCCTAATTTCTGTGAACATTTGAATCTGTATTTGAAGACAGCAGCCAGCAACCTCTACTCAACTGCTGGGTAATTATGTGTGTATGAACTATGCTACATAATCAGGAATCAAACACACGCCCCTGTAGCCACTTGGCTCACGGGTCACCAGATCAACCAACAGAGCTACAGCTGCATAGTTACAGCCATCAGCCATCCTTTGGTTGCTTAACTGAGTAAAAAGGTGCTACATGAGTACGAGTCCATACAGTTTATCACCTTAAGGAAGTGAACAGACAGTGGCGTGGTTACATCCATCATTTACATACAGTCTATGGGCACACAGCACCTGTAGGAGGTGTGGTCCTACAGCTGTGCAGTGTGTGAGGTGGAGGATGAGGGGACGTGGAGGAGACAATCGCTCAGTATAGCATGAACAGCATGAGAGTCACTGTTACTTTCTTACTTATAGATAAAACTTGTGAATCACTGTGCTGTCAGTGAGATTTCCTTTATTTTTTGCATTTTTGCATTTTTATCAGAACAAGTAGCAAAGCTGGAGACCGAGATCAACAAAGTAAAGCAGGAACTACAAGGTACTGTGTGGGAATCTCATCATTTCAATAATACTTTGAAATATATGACATATTTTTATTAATAATGTTTGATCTTAAATTGTAAATTTACTAGATTACTATTTATGTTTGAATGTCTTAATGTTAGACACTGAAACTAAAACCTGCTCTGATACAGTTAAAGACAAAGTGTTTGAAGACACAACACTGCTCAAACTCTCATTTCTGTGAACAATTGAAGCTGCTTTTGTGCTGTAGCGCCACCTGCAGACAGAAGTCAGCAACTCTGGTGGCTTAACATATGTTAGTGCTATAAATCTGTCCACAAGGTGGCGCTACTGTGTTTGAATGTCTTTAGTTCATTCACAGGGGCAACTTTAGTACCAACAATGTTTTTATTTCTTCCACATGACATCTGAGGGTAAAAGTTCAAACTAACTGACCACCTGGTGACACAGTATGTGGATTATAAAGTGTTGGGTCTGCACTTCAGCAGGCCTACTGGTTCAGACTTATTCCCGTGAAGAATGCAAGACAGAGCAGCGATCGATCGATTTTCACGTGCTAGCAAGGGGAGCCGGACGACAGGATCTCCCAGCTTCCCCTGCAGCCTTTTATTCTGTGACACACAGTTTACACAAGAACCCACTGTAACCCCCCCCTATGGTGGGTTTACAGTGGCATTGAGTGGATGTGTATGTATGTGCACGTGAGTGAGTATGTGTGAATGTGGGTGTTTCTGTGTGACTTCCTGCTGATCACAAAAGGGTCATCTTCCCTCACCCAGTATATGGCTTAATTCCTGTAATGGTCTCACCACACACAAACACAGGTGAGGTCATAAATGGCAGGAAGTAAACATCCTCACTAAATAAGGACAGAAACAGAACCTTCACATAGGATGTGCCTGTAGTTAAACACTATAGCTAATTACCCATTCAACAGGCTGGGGAGAGTGTTAAAAACAGAAGAATGTCTTTGATCATACAGCCTGGCAACATTTAACAATTTTATTCTAACATAAAGAGTTTGATTTCTTCTGTGACAATGAAACGCTTTCAGCTGTCAAAAATTTATTTCATTGTAGATTAAAGTTTTTGTATGGTAAATGGCCTGTATTTTATATAGCGCTTTACTAGTCCCTAAGGACCCCAAAGCGCTTTACATATCCAGTCATCCACCATTCACGCACTAAAGTTTTTGTCATGGTCACTTTTGAACAGAAAGTTAAAAATAATGACATTTCTCTCTTCTCAGTCACACGGGTGGCGTTCTCAGCCTCTGTGCTGGAACAGGTAAGTGCAGAAACTGGACCCTTTAACATTCAGACTACTCTGATCTTCAAACATGTTGTCACAAACATTGGAAATGCCTACAACAAACACACAGGTAATAACACTGAATGTCACTTCTCAGCTATGTTGATGTCAGGCTGATGTTCCAGATGTTCTAACAGATGATTTAACATGACAAAAACAAATGTCCCACAGGTATTTTCACTGCACCAGTGAGAGGAGCCTACCACTTTGACTGGAAAGTATATGGATATGGAAACATTGAGGCTGGTGCTGTGTTATTCAGGAATGAAGAACACATATTTATAGCATATGAAAGTCCAACATCTGGTTCTGTGAGCGCCTCTAATGGAGCCTCACTGCTTCTAGAGGTTGGAGATCATGTGTTTGTACGTCTCTGGGTTAATTCAAGGATACATGACAATCAAAACCATCATAACCACTTCAGTGGTCATCTGATCTTCACCATGTGAGAGGTGTGACAGCTCCAACACTTCCTGTTTGCTGTCCTGTGTGGGCGGAGCTTAGCCATTTTTAGAAGTAAAACAGGAAGTAAATCACCTGCTGGAATCAGTTTCTTGCTCTCTCTCTCTTTCTGGTTGGGTTCTAGTTTTGTGTTTATTTGTTTCTACTGACTCAGATAATTTACTTCTTCTTGTTATCTTTGATTCAAATAAATCCAGTTAAATGTCTCAGTGATTCTCTTCTCTTTGTCCTTTCTTTGAGTCGGCTCTTTATCTCTTGGTCCGACTATTTAGAGAGTTACTGGATGGAGATAGCTCCAGGACTTACTCCGGTCAAGTGGCAGGTGTGTCCGATATTTTATGGGTGCACTCAACAGTACAGTAGGCATCTTCGATGTGGGGTGACAGAGTGGTTCTGAATAAAGAAGAAAAAATTCATTAATACATGTTTCACATTGATATAAGCTGTACACTATCAGTAATGCTCTGCATGAGTCCCACATATGACGGCAGAAAGATCCTACTATCAGCAAAGACTATGCCCATTAGAGGTCGCATTAGGTCTAGTGCTTAGTGGCTATCCCGTCAAGATCCAACCCAATGACGGTGTAAGTCACTGCTACATTCGTAATCTCTAGCAAAACCCCCTAACAATGTCAAAGTCAACGTGCTTTGAATAACTGTGAACTGGATTGACTCATTGCACAGAACGTGTCTACATAGGAGAAACTCTAGTCCGGATCGGATACGCAGGAGCGTCGTAAACATGTCTCATCACAGCCAGTAAATAATTATCGCATTACTCATTATACATGCATTGAAATATAAGATTCACATGCTGCACATGGCTTTTATGGTCTTTCTAGTGAGCAATCAACATTTTTCCTTTATAATCATGCAGTGTTTTAAACTAGATGTTAAACTTAATCTGACTATCATGATAAAAATGTAAACAGCTGATTTAGTTTGATATAAAATGTGTGTCTGAAATGTTTCCTTATTTTTCATCTGAATCTGAATCCAGATCCAGACACAGATAACTGACTGTAAACTTACTCGGGTTCATTTCTTTCTATTCTTTAGTTTCACAATAAAAGCATCATTGAACTCACGCTGTGGATTTCTTTATGTGTGTTTCATACATGGAGCAGAGATCAAACCTACACATGCTGGGAGTTACTATCACAGGTAAAGTGACACCTGAGGGGTGACCTATGAAGTGAGATTAGTGGTTTAGCGAGCTACGTTGAGTTTTGGGGGGGGAATGAATGGCTTTTGGGCTCATCAAAAATATCTGAAAGAGTGATGTTTTAAGTGGGAAAACACCTGAATGTGGTGAGGGCACCAGAAACACTGAGTTGCAGGGCAGCTGGTAAGTACTTGTGTATTTCTGGAGAGTCTGCAAAGCTGTCTTGGTCGATTTCAAAAACATTTCACTCATCAGAAGGCTGTAAATTCGTCTCATTGGGCGGATCAAAACCATCCTCCTGTGTCTCAGTGGCCGAAGCGAGAGTCTGCCTCTGCCTCTCTATTGATGGGTTTGGGAGGAGTTCGAGCTCACAGACAGACAGATGAAATTTTGGTAAAAGTTTGACCTCTGCATTGGAGGACAATCATTCTCTCTTTATTAAGTTTATTAAATTAACCTTTAATCAACTATTAAAATCATGTCAAACAGTTTGAGTTCCTTCCTCCTGACTGATCCTTGTTTACAACCTCCACCTGTTGGCAGCATGTTGATGCTCCTCTCACTCAGAAAAAGGAGAATAAAAGTACGATCGCCCCACAGACAGCCTCAGCATGACTAAAGATTACAATATAAAACATGAAATTCACACGCTTTCAGTGCTTTCACCACATCAACATGAAGTTTTATGTTTGGTCTCTTAAAAATAAGGAACAAGAAAAGTTTGCAGAACCCAGAGAGTTCAAACTGAAGCTGCTGTCTCGCTTCAGACTCCATTTAATCATGTCAGGGTCTTTTTTCTCCACTTTAGAGCTCTGAAGAGGAGGAAAAGACAGAGGAGAAACTGTTAGCTTCACCTGTCCTGGCTTGGAAAAATGAGGGCATGTTTACAGCGAGCAGGAACTGAAAGATGAAGCTCAAGCACCAAAGCTGCAGTTCCTCTAATGTCCACTAGAGGCTCCAGCAGTGAGTCCCATGTAGGGCTGGGTATCGTCACTGATTTCTAGAATCGATTCAATTCCGATTCACAAGGTCCCGAATCGATTCGATCCACGATTCGATTTAATTCGATTTAATTATTCATTCGTTAATCTGGGAAATTTTGACAGTCAGAAATATTATAATTCAGATCAGTACATTTACATATTTTTGTATCAATAAAAAGGAAGCTGACACACGCAAGACTTTATCAAAGGTGTGAGCAGTCACAGCAGATGCCTTTGTGTCAAAGTAGCTGAAGATAAAACACAGAAAAACATGAAGGTGATTTTCCTGGCCTGGGATTTTATAAAAATATTCTGCAGTACATCAAAAACGAAAGAAAACCATTAATCAACATATGAACATTACCTCTGAAGTTACAGCGGTTTTATTAGAGACACGGTTAAGCGTTTTGCATTTTGAATAATTTTAAAAAGTTTAAATTTGTTCAGTATTGAACAGCAGAAATGAGGTTTTCTTTTCGGAAGAATGTAAAAGGGAAAAAAACAGCGGCTGACAGCCTGTAAAC
>NW_024583576.1:0-3309 GCF_018398535.1 Haplochromis burtoni
TGGCCACCATGGTCACCACCCATCTTGAGGAGTTTGCCCCCTCACATATACTAATGTGCCACAAACAGGACTTTAATATCACCAACCATTCCCATGTTATTACGGTGTATCCATATAAATGGCCCATCCTGTACATACTAGCTGTATACAGCCACAACCCACAACCCTATATAAGGAAAGGAAAAAAGTTTACCTTGAAGTAAACTGAAGAGACTTGTGATTATGTTGTAAGAGAGAAGCCTACACCACTAAGACAAGAAAGGAGAAAGTTTTGACTGAAGAAACTTAAATTATTGTCCATGGTCCAAGGATGAATCCAGAAAAGGGGGTTTATAAATAAATAAATTAAAGCAAAATAAAACGCGATGCTGTGGCTAAAACAAGCGGGTAGCTGAAAAGTAGTTTTTGGTTTGTTTGTTTTTTTCCAAATATAAGTTTAAAAAACCATTTGGACTCAAAGTTCTTCTGAAAAAAGTACTAACAGGCCAGAAGAAAAAGACGAATACAAGTGAAGGACAAAGAGCATGTCATGGCTGGAATTTCCATGAGGCTCCTGAACCTACCTGGGATCCGCCCCTGGACAGGGCCACCTCCTCCAGCTCCTGCACACCTGGAGCCAATTGCAAGCAATCAAGCCAGAGTGATTTAAGCCACATGCTGACATTCATTTAACGCCAGTTTGTCATCGACCCATTTCCTGGATTTGTCTTGGCTCATGCTCTCCCTTCGGACTCAGGATACCATCATTCTGAAAATCACTCTATGCCTCACCTGCCTGCCCGCCATCACACTCCATCTGAAGACACCGGATCTCAGGTCAGCCTTTCCACGCCATTCAGCTCCCCTGGATTCTCGTCACCCCCCCTCTCAACACTCTGTCTCCCCTACTGCAATATGACTGTTTCCTGCCCAGCTCCAGTCTGCATCTTAGGCCCCGTTTCCTCGCCCTAGTTCTGCATTCCCCTAGCCACTTTTTCCGGGCCGCGCCAAGCTCTACGTTTTATTGCTTTTGTCCTTGCCACATTTACAGAGCTTAAGTCTAATAAAATATTGTTGAACCACCTGCTGTCTCGTCTCTGTTCTGGGTTTCTGCGCCTGAGTTCAGTTCAGTACAGACCACTCGGTCCCGTGACAGAGCACTTGGTTTGTCAGGTAAGATGAGAAATGCTAGAATATGTTTACATTAAGGCTAAAGCTTAAATCTGTGATTTATTATTTTTGTTTTCCTAACATACAAATTCTAATTGAGCTTTTTGTGGCTTATTTTTGAAAAGCTAAATAATGCTTAAGAGGTAATAATAATCATCATAATAACAATAATAATAGTTATTATTATTATTGAATATCACATTGTGTCAAAGGTAATTTATTAGACCAAGGCAAACCATCTCCACAAAAAGATATCATTGTTTTTTAAAGCAAACAAACATCAGATGTAGAGCTGTGCAATTAGTAATCACTTGCCAATAGTCTGACATGCACTCACCTCGGCATGTAGAGAACCCTTTCAGCCACGACAAAGCCAACCCTAAAGAACAGGTTACTGGCAGGAATGAAGGGAAACACCAGAAACAACAATCCCACCAACACCTCCCTACTGTCTCGCCTCTGTGGAAAAAGAGAGAGAGATTAGCACAGTCACAGCAAACAAATCAAACCAAAAAGTTCCAAGTGGAGAAGCTTCAAACACCATGTGTGAGAAGTTTATTCATTTGGCAGAAAAACTATGTACATTAGTCAATAACACATCAAATACACTTGAGAACAGACTATTTATTTATCAACACTGAAGACCGGCATAGAATCAAAGGGTGAAAGAAAGGAAGAGCAGACGTATCAGATCATAATCCACTGTTTCTATCTGAGGAGGTGGAAGAGAAGAATATATCTGTAAGGCTGAGTTACTACAAAATGGGACCAAAAGTCAACAAACATCTACCAAGACAAACACAATACACACGATTTAAAACTCATGAAACATATCACCTCCTGAAGATTAGCTCCATTGTCAGCATGTCAGTTATTCACAAATTTAAACTGGAGGAAAAAAAGATTTCCTTAGGACTTGCTGAGGAACATCACTGTTTACTTCAGTGTCAGTATAAATCCACTGATACCTATCCGTACATCTATAGAAGCTAAGTAACAGTTAAACTGTCAAACTTTTAATTGTGCAAATATATTGTTAGGCGGTACAGTTTACTGCAGTTAACATTAACAACGCGCTAGCTGCAAATGATCACGTGCAGTTCTGAAAGCAGTGTGGTACAAACAACATTTGAACTTGAATTCATGTTGTTTGTACCAGACTTGTTCTCCAGACAGTGAAGTAGGACCGTCTCTGTCACTTAAATTCCACTGAATTAAATACAAAATGTTTGAGAAAAACTTATATGTGTACATTCACAATTTCCAACCTTCCCTTTATTTCTAAAGGCTAAGTGATCATCTGCAGAGGAAAAATTTTGCCACGGTGTGGTGCACCAAGGTATTTTTTAAATGGACCCAAGAGCAGACACTGCAGGAGACAGAGTGAGCCTTTATTAGGGATGAATGAAGGCAAAAAACAAAAACGCTAAGAAGAAAAACAGAAAAAGACAACTAAACTGAGTACAGGCTATGAACTACTATGAAACTGTGAAAAACTGAAAACTATGATGAGTATGGTGTGGAATAACAGAGGCCTTGACAGTGAGTGAATGGAAACACAAATAAAATGTCCATCAAAAGCACAGGAGCGCAGGGAACAGTTCATAACTCCTCAGGGGGCCGACCCGGAGGGTGACGGTCCAGAAATTCATAGTTCATTTGATCAGGGGGCCGGCCCGGAGGCCGACGGCACAGGAGTTCATGGTCAAACAGTTCCGGGGGCCGACCGTGCGGACGGCAGCGGCGTAGAAACAGTTCCGGCGGCCGACCTCGACGGCCATGACGTCCAGCTGGTGGCCCGGAGAGTGGCCGGTAATTCCGAGGTGCAGAACGTGGCCTGGGCGGCGGCATAACAGCCACAGGACCAGGCGAAGCAGACGCAGAAGCTGGACCAGGCGACGCTGAAGCAGAGGCCGAGGCCGGACCAGGCGACGCTGAAGCAGAGGCCGAGGCCGGACCAGACGAGGATGACGACTCGGATGAAGCTGGACCAGGCGACGCTGATGAAGCCGAAGCCGAAGCTGGACCAGACGACTGCGTGGGCGGAGACACGGAGGCCGCAGCTGGCGTGGGTGAAGACACGGCTGCTGCAAACGTGGATGAGGCTGCTGGTGGAGCAGCTGGTGGCTGAACGGGCCCCTCGGACCCTCCAGCGGAGAC
>NW_024583576.1:3334-22533 GCF_018398535.1 Haplochromis burtoni
AGGAGGCTGAACGGGCCCCTCGGACCCTCCAGCGGAGACAGGAGGCTGAACGGGCCCCTCGGACCCTCCAGCGGAGACAGGTGGCTGGACGGGCTCGCCAGAACCCCCAGCGGACGAGGAAGGTTGCTGGACGGCCTCCTCGGGCCCTCCAGCTGACGAGGCATGAGGCTGGTGCGGTTCTCCTGAAACCCCAGCTGACGTGGCATGAGGCTGGACGGGCTCCTCGGGCCCTCCAGCTGACGTGGCATGAGGCTGGACGGGCTCCTCGGGCCCTCCAGCTGAAGCAGTGGCAGGACCAGTAGGTGCAGAGACTATGCTGAACAGAAGGCTGAGCGGGTGATGGAACAAATGACTGAGCTAAACACTGGGGAGCTGGCTGAGCTGCACAGTGGGCTAAGGGCTGAGCTAACGGAAACACAGGAAAATGAACTATGGACTGGGCTGCTAACAACAACAACAACAACAACAATCTTTATTTATAGAGCACATTTAAAAGCCTTGGGCATACCAAAGTGCTTTACATAAAACAATAAAAGGTTCAAACATTGATAACGGATAAATAAAAATAACGAGTTATGTTCATAGATAAAAGCTACCAATAAGAATGACTACAGCACATGGTAATAGCAAGATAAAAGCTGTACCACCATAAAAAAAGACAACCAATAGAAAGATAGGAGGGAATTAATACAAGAGGTCAATAGGTCACAGCAACCAAACAAACAAACAAACAAACCAGCAATTAAAAAGTGGAGAAGGCAAGTTTAAAAAGATATGTTTTAAGCTGTGATTTAAAAGAATGAATAGAATCAGATGCCCGGATGCCAATCGGGAGATTGTTCCACAGCACAGGTGCGACAAGAGCAAACGATCGATCACCTCTAGTCTTAAGTCGAGATCTGGGCTGAGCCAGCAGTAACTGTGACGATGACCTTAAAGCCCTAGCAGGAGCATAAGGGTTTAAAAGGTCCTTAAGGTAGCTGGGTGCAGTGTTGTTAGTAATTTTAAAAGTAAACAACAAAATTTTAAATTGAATACGATATTTGACGGGCAACCAGTGCAGATCGGCAAGGACAGGAGTAATGTGGGCAAACTTGCTGGTTTTAGTTAGAATGCGAGCTGCAGCATTCTGAACTGTCTGTAATCTCTGTAAAAGGGAAGAGTGGAGACCACAATAAAGTGAATTACAATAGTCTAGCCTCGACGTTACAAAGGCGTGGATGAGCTTTTCGAGATCTTTATGCGGTATATAGCGCCTAGCCTTAGAGATAAGACGAAGCTGGTAAAAACTAGATCTGACAACAGCAGACACTTGTTTGTCAAGTGAAAAGGAGCTGTCAAATAAGACACCCAGATTCCTGACAGTATCAGAGAGAGAACAACTAAGAAAACCAAAGGCATCCCGGAGTTTGGCACGAAGGGCATTACTACCAAAAATCATAATCTCGGTTTTCTTCTCATTAAGGATAAGAGAATTCGACAGCAACCACTTCTTAGCCTCAGACATGCATTCTCGGAGGCTATTCAGAGACAGAGCAAGATCGTCGTTTAGCTCAAAATAGAGCTGGATATCATCTGCATAATAGTGATAAGCAATATGGTATTTCTCAAAGATGGCACTTAAAGGAAGCAAGTATAATGAGAAGAGGGTAGGGCCCAGCACAGATCCCTGGGGGACAACACAGCAAACAGGTACAGCCGAGGAAGAGGATGTAGCCAGATGTTCTCTAGGTGATTGTACACTAATAACTTATGACAGAGACACGCTACGGTACATCTAACAGAGCTAATGACTGAGCTATAGACTGAAAAGCATGCAGTAGTGATGGTGGCGATGGTTGTGGACTGAACTCTCCTGAGCCTCTGGAACACAGGGAGGACTGCTGGGCGGGGTTGCCTGAGCCTTCAGCAGAAACAAGAACTGGTGCAGGCACCTGCCGGACACTAGCCGCTCCCACCCGAGGAGTAGGTACGGGTGCGGAGACGGGCTGTATCCTGGCTGACCTCACCCTGGGGACCGGCATGGGTGCAGGGGTGGACTGGTTCACAGCCCCCCTCACCCTGGAAGCCGGGACAGGCACCGGCAACGGCTGGGCAACTGCCCTTCTCACCCGAGGAGCTGGTACGGGTGCAGAAACTGACAGAGCCTCAGCCGGCCTGGAAACCAGAGCAGGGACCAACTGGACCTCAGCCTCCCTCACCCGAGGAACTGGTACGGGTGCAGGGGTACGCTGGGCCCGAGCTGCCCCAGGAGCAGGAACACGAGCAGGCAAAGGAGCAGGCTCAGAAAAAACAGTCTTAGAATTGGCAGGCTTAGGGTTAATATGTACTGGGTCGACAAAAACAGACCTATCAAAAATGAACTTAGCATTTTTCCCACCATGTTTTTCAGTCTTTGTTTTAGCAGGTTTTGACGTCCTCGGGTTAACAGTCTTAGAGTGAGCTGACTTGGGGATGACTGAACCAGACTTGACAAAACCTGAACTGACAGAACCTGAACTGAGTGTTTTAGACCTGGTGACATTGCTCACAGTTTTTCCTTTAACAGCATTTACAGCCTTTGGCGAGTGCTTATTGTCTTTGATTTCTCCCTGTTCAGAGGGAGCAAAATGAAAAAACTTTTCCCAGTCTATGTCATCGTCCAAAAGAGAGATTCCAACAGTGTCTGGGGTGAGTTTATTGTCTTTTCAGTTATGGCTTCAGGTGGGATGTGTGAAAGGCAGTCATTATAACTCACCACCGGGAGTTGCTCAGCAAGTGAAAAGTGACGGCGGCGTGAGCGTCGCTTCCTCTGAGGAGAGGAAGCTGACGGGGCATACAGCTGAGCCTCTGACGTGCGGGACGGCAAGGCAGAGGCTGGAGCGTGAGCATCCGAAGAAAAACAGAGCACTCCCACCTCCCACCGGGGCAACAGGCGGAGGCTTTTGGCAACTTCGGGGACCTCCAAAAGCCAGCCGAGTTCCGCGGAATATGTGCTCAAAATCCGGAGCGCGCCACGGCTTCCAGCGGAGCTCCTCCTCCAGCTGGGCGAGGGCTGCCTCCTGGCGCTCATACAGCTACACTGTTGCTGGGTCCATGTAATGGTCGTTAGTCTTCTGTCATGTTTCGGCTGTGTGCAGGCAGGAGAAGGACCCAAACGCAAAACTCACGACAACGAAATTAAACTCAAAAAGCTGCTTTATTGCAGAATGGCATGGAAAACTAAACTGGGACATGGATAACTAACACACAGGGAAACACAGCCATGAGGGAGACTACGACACTGACAAAGAGAAACACAGGGCTTAAATACACAGAGGGATAACGAGGGAATGAGACACAGAAGGAGAGCACAGCTGGGAGTAATCAGGCTGGACGAGACAAGGGAAGCAAACTAGAAACACTCACATGAGACATGGACCTTCAAAGTAAAACAGGAAACACACTGACTGAACTCTAAACATGCAAACTTAACAGCAACTGAGAAGACAGACTATAGGGACCAGAAACATGGTACAAAGAGGTCACAGTAGACACAACATTGAACACAGGGAAGCCATATTACAAAGCCAAAGAACTAAACCTATGATCCTTCTCTCTTTTTCTAATAAGCAAATGAACATAGGAAACCTAATAAGCTTAAACATACACTATGAACATCAAAATGAACTAAAACTCAAAACACTGGGTCATAAGACCCAGGATCGTGACACATGTATGTTCAAGTGTTCCAGTCCAGTGACTCAAATTAGCTGAGGTGAAGCCTACCAGCAGCTGCCAACACCAGGTACTTGTGCTATCATCCCCTTGTCAAAGCACCCTAAATACTTCTTAGAATAAGTCGAATTTTGAATTTTAGCCCTCATCCTACATACATACACATCCTACATAATTTACATACAGGGACTACTGAGTTGCATCCCTGGGGACCCCAAAAATAATTTACAATGAGAAGCAATTATCATAGCAAATAATAATAGCAAAACTTATTATGTCTTAGAGCCTTATCAGTTATGCAATGAACATTGCATATTTTATAACATCAAAATCTTTGGGTCAGCTCTTGTTTCACCACAGCAGACTGATACAGTGTCCACATCACTGCATCTGTCAGGATCCGGATCATCACACCTGGATCATCACACCTGAATCAAATGATTAGTTCATTACCAGGGCTCTGGAGAACTTCAAAACATGTTGAGTAGGTAATGTAGCCATTTAAATCAGCTGTGTTGGATCAAAGACACATCTAAAACCTTCAGGACACCGGCTCTCGAGGCCTGGAGTTCCCTACCCCTGGTGTAGACTCTGTGATTAAAAACATCCAGCTTCATTTTGGGCATTTAATGTAATATTTAGTTAAAACTCCAACGTAAGAAAACTGGAAAGCCTTGAAATGCAAAAATGTTTTTATGTATTTTGTATTTTTATGTTATTTATCGAAGAAGAGAGGATTAATGTGAGTGGTGTCCTGTAAACAAAGACAAATGGGCCTTAGCAGTGTTAGATAAGAAAAGCTTGGTGGTAAAACTAGATGGTAATTACAAAAGGGGCGATGGCATGAATTCACAAAGACAGGTGCAGAGACGGTTTGCTTGTGTGCGTGTGTGTGTTTTTGTGGATTTGATAGAGAGGCAAATGGGGCAGGTGAGCTGGAGGGTAAAGCAGTCATTTACTAGCTGACCACCCTCACCAGCAGTCACAGCACGCACAGCCTGCTGACATGGATAAGTTGATGTTGTAATTGAAGGAGCAGGAATAACAACCTCTGTCGTGCAGAAAGGCGGGAGTGCATGCACACTATGTATGTGTGTTTGCGAAAAAAGAGAGAGCAGAGCACAACAGATGAGGCAGCAAACAGTGAAATGGGATGAGGCTGCAAAACAGTGAGACAATGATGTTCGCTAGGAGGGAATGGGAAGGTTGGGCAGGGCAGAGGGAGGAGGGAAGGAATTCTAAACAAGCAGAAAGGAAGACAGAATGGGTGACGAGGAGGACGGGAAGGCGGACAATGCCCTCCTAATATGAATTACAGCTAATCCTCCTACTCACATACTTGTATTCAAATATACCACGTTATCAATATTCAGCTCCTTCTGCACCTCTCTCCACACAATGGAAAAAGCTCAAGAAGCATCCAGGCTGTTATACAAGTAACTCATTCTAGCTCCATTTCAACTCACAGCCAATAAGAGCCAATTTCCATGCACTTTACACTCCGCAAGTGCTCTCCATCAGGGACCCCCTCCCTGTCCAGCTCTAGTGGGGTGTAGAGCATTGTCATCTGTCTTTAGTGGAAGACTCATCAAATATTAACAGGCACATTAGGACTACACAAGGTCCCTTCATCCACTTTGCTCAGCATGAGAAAAGATGTCAGCTTGGAAAATGGTTTGTGGTTACCAACGAGTCAGGAGATTCTCAGTAACTGGTTGTGGTCTAGATGTTGAATGTCCAATGGAGGCAAGCCAATTATCTGTCCCTTCTAAGGTGTTGAGTGGAGCATTACAAAAAGCCTTGTTTTATACATTAGCATATATAATATCAGTTTACAGAAATCCGACAGGCTGCAATGGCTTACAAAGCTGAATCGTGTGGGTTGGATTGATTGACTAACACAAAGAAGGTGCGAATTCTGCTCATGTCACTTGGACTTGTCATGATGGAGTTCAAACCAGACAAAAATCAAATAAGCTTTCAAATTTGACTTTGGCAGCAGTGATTTATCTCTTCCTCTTTGAAACAAACCTAGAAGTAGTCAAAGGAGCTTGCAAAGAAAAGCGTCTGGACATCTTTAAGTTACTTGAAGACGTTTCACCTCTCATCCGAGAAGCTTCTTCAGTTCTAAGGTCAAATGGTGGAGAGTCCCAGATATAAACCTAGTGGGAGTATCCCCCCACAGAGGGACAAAAGGACCCCCTGATGATCCTCTAATCGCCTGAGCCAACGTGTGAAACTGGGTGTGGGTCCCAATCAGTCAGAGTTTCGGGTGAGTTCATTGTGAAACCTGGCCCCACCTTATCATGCGAATTCCTGAGGTCAGAAGAGCCACCTCCACAGGACAAGACTCAGCAGTCCATCTGCATCTTAAGGATAAAGGACACTCTTTCGAGGATGCCAATGTTCACATTTTGGACAGAGAGGACAGATGGTTTGAAAGAGGAGTGAAAGAAGCCATCTATGTCCACTGTGAGCGACCATCTTTGAACAGAGGCGGGGGTTTACGACACCAACTCTCTACCATCTATAATCCAGTTTTGAGATCCCTCCCCAGACGCCTTAACGCCCACTCACATCCTGGGCCATCTGACCTCAGGAATTCGCATGATAAGGTGGGGCCAGGTTTCACAATGAACTCACCCGAAACTCTGGCTGATTGGGACCCACACCCAGTTTCACACCTTATCTTAGGCGATTAGAAGATCATCAGGGGGTCCTTTTGTCCCTCTGTGGGGGGAAACTCCCACTAGGTTTATATCTGGGACTCTCCACCATTTGACCTTAGAACTGAAGAAGCTTCTCGGATGAGAGGTGAAACGTCTTAAAGCAACTTAAAGAAGTCCAGACGCTTTTCTTTGCAAGCTCCTTTGACTACGATGACCTGGATGACTGAGAACCTTCACAGACAAACCTAGAAGTAGGAGAATCAAAAGTTTTTACAAATCTTTATATTCAAACATGTTTGTTGAGGATGGGGATATACCCGAATCACAGGGTAACTCTAGGTGTTGTTCAACAAAAGGGAAAGACAGAGATACAATATTGTGACATACAGTACCAAACTGATATTCATGGAAATATTTAGATTAATGATCCTCTCTGATTTCTCTCTGCAGAACCAGAGATATTGATCCTCATTCAGTATTATAAACCTACAAATGTTCTTACCTGTGCACAAAAAGAATCCACACAAACATTTTTTCCTTGAATGTGCTGTAAAAGCAAAAAAAAATCTCCAATGAGGAAATGAGACAACATGTTTCCTAGGAGGAAAAAAAACAGTACCTAAGGGAATCTTATGTCCCCTGAGACACAGGCTTTAATTCAGATTTTTAAAACATACAGTTGATGAGAAAAAAAATGAATAAGAGACTAGAAGAAAAGGGAAGAAGCAGGTGGAGGGTAAGGCACAGTTGATCCGATGGCAAAGATGAATTCAATGTGCTGTATTTACTGAAGAAGCTGAGTCTAAACATTCAAAAATAAAGTACAAACAATGTTCTCTATGAATGTCTCCTATTTCATTTGGTCTTTATGTTGGTGAAGCCAGGTAGCGAAAGGATTACTTTTTAAAGGGGAGTGTGTTTCTCAAATTTATTACTTTACAGTTAAAACTTGGCATTCTTTACATGTGATTCTGTCGAAGCACCCATCGCGCCTTTTGAGTGAACGATAGGCTAATTGCTAACTGCAACAGCAATACGTCGTTCAAGTGGAACAGCGAAGTGCAAGTACGAAAGGGATTGGGCATTGTAGGTATTCTGGGCTCTGCCAATCAGAGCCAGCAGATTTCGTTACGCGGGCATTTTGCTGTAACACGGGCAGAAATAATGCCGTTAAGTGCCTTCGTAACTTCAATTTTTCGTTAAATGGGGTATTCGTAAGTCGGGGTTCCACTGTACTTGATTTTATCTTTCTGGCTGAGGTTGTTTTGAAAAAACTGTAAATAATTACCTAAGTAAAATTCTCAAGGAAATATTGATGAATCTGAGTTTTGTGCATGCATACACAGCTGAAGCACTGATGTGATGTTTTTGTTGTGCTAGTTGTACTTTTGTGCCATATATTAATTTTCCTGGTCAAGAGATATTATAACTTGCCAACAAGGTTTGTGAGTCCTTTTAAATGACCATGATTTGTGTATAATTACTCATTACAATGTGCTTTGGCGATAAAAGTCTTATACGCTATTTGACTAAATTCAGAGCTGCACTTTTCATTAATAAACACATTAATAGTTGTGCAGACTGAAAAAAGTGTAATTTAAAGTAGTAACTTGTAGAACTTCCAGCTGCACCTTCAATCAGACATTCAGGCTTTAGACGAGTCTGCAGAACCTTTTTAGTGCATTTCTTGTAATGCTTTGGGATTCCGCTGGGTTATGGTCAGGCCTCATGTACTCATTTCAACATATGAATTTTCTTATATAATACTTATTCAGTGATTTACGTGTGTGCTATTGGTCGCTGTTCTGCTGCATTACCCAACCTCTCTTAAGCTGCGATAACGTTGCTCCTTAATCCATGACGCTCCCTCCACCGTGCTTCACAGCTGTGGAGTTGGTCTCTTTCAAAAAGCACCTAAAAAATCCCCCTTTTTGTGCATTTGGTCAACTCTTGTTTTTATGTTTGGGCATGTGGTTGTGAAGAATTTTGTGATGTTTGTCTTGAAAGGTGGTATACAAATAAAATACAACATATTTTACTTAAAATGAGGTTTTAATGTCTATCTGGTGTATTTTATCCTGCTAACATTGTCCCAAAGCTTCTGTAGATACATCCAGGTGGTCTTTTGCGAACCAAATGCAATCTGCAGTGTTTCTTTCACAATAGAGTCCTTCATATCTTCCCATCTTATTCAGTGTTTTTCTTAAAATGACCATGACCAAAGATTTAAACTGGTGGCAAGTTTACATTTTTGCATGTCTTTTGCTGTTACTCTGTGAATTTTTGGCTCTTTAAGGATTGCCTGCTGTTTTCTTACTGTGATCTTTGCTGTGAACAGTCATGTTCCTACTGAATATGCTCCAGTTTCTCTTACTTTGCAGTGATGAAGATGTAGTACTTTAGAAATGTGTTTTTGCATCTGTATAACGCTTCTTCCCATATGGAAAAGAAATAGTAAAAACTTATATGATTTACTCATGAAAGTGGCCACTTTCTCATTACTTTCATATATTGTTTTAGTAAGTATCCAAAACATACGAGTTTCATTATATATTTTTTCAAGGGATCTTATATCTGTTTTCACTCTTGTATGTTTTTGATAGAAGTTTCATACAAGTAGACCTTATACACTTTCATTTATAGTAAGCGGCAGTAACTGCAACCCACTCTTCCCATCTCATCTGAGCTGGAGACATGTTTGTAAAATATTTTGGTCTATTATGTTAGTAGAGGCTAAATGTAGCCTAGAGGCATTAAACCTAAGCAAAGAAACACGGTACAGAGGTCTGCAAAGGTCATTTTTGTCCACACTCCAGATTTTTTTCTCTTTCGTTTCAAACATGTGGTATTTAAATTCAGCTGAAAATACCTCAGAATCATTTCTCTTAAGGCAGTTTATTGCATCTTGTACTCTACTCCTACTTTTTTTTTTTTTTTTACATATTATCATAATATTGGGCTTCTCTTTAGTTACTTCCTGTTTTATTTTGAACTCACTAACTGGATTTTATTTTTTGTGTCTGTCTTCCTGCTCATTTTCCCATGAGGGAAACAGGTGTTCCTTCTAAGGTGTTGAGTATGCAATCATTATTCCCTTTGAATCCCTGCCAGACTGTGGCATATTCTTGTTTAATTAAGCTTTCCCAGCATTCCTAGCATTCACTTTTAACTGTATCATGTGTGACCTTTTGGGATTTGTTTAATGGTGAGTACATTTATAATAAAATGCAGGTGTACATAACATATTTGATCATTTCTAAATTTCATTCAACTTTCCTAGTTTTTGTGCGCACAAGCCCGGATAACCTTATGTAATCTAGTAAAGTGTGCACTTTTTAAGCCTAAAGTGACAAACCTTTGTGATAATTTCTATTTCTATTGATTGCCAGTAGGTATCCAGATCCACATTTCATTCTATTTGACAATACAAAAAAAATCTCTAATTAAAACTGATAAGGGCTTTGATATGATTCATATCAGAAGTTGATTAACCAACAAGGATTTTTACAACAATAGTAATCTCATTGTTGAAGGATGATAATAACATGAAAGGACTAATTGTGGTAATGGCAAGACAGGGACAACATTGTCTCTGAATCAGAAGGCAGCATGGATTTAATGAAAATGTGCTCTTAATTTTAAAAAAACATTAGCTCTAATCAAACACTTTGAGAGACGGAGGCTACCTGTCATCTCTGCCGTGATCTCATTTGTTACAGTGATTATATTAAGGCATCAAAGTTAATTTGACAATGACATATTGGGATGGTTTAAAATTAAATACTCATTGCTCCTTTAAGCAAACAAACTGCACAAGGGAAAAGAAGACAGCAACAGATACACGTTGTGTGTTATCTAAAAAGTCTAAAATGTCATTAAGATATACAGCGTCGTGCAGTAGACACACATTCAAGTGGAACTGCTGCTTCTCATTTTCCACACGGGAGAGCATAGGCAAGTATATATACTTAACTTACGATACTATGGTTTATGCTAAAATGTCAAAGTGGGTATTTTTCAAGGGACCAGACTAGAGAAGAGATCCATTCTAAATAAATGTAAAAGTCTAGTGATGAGTACAGAAACATAGCTATAACATATTTCTTATGACTGCAGTAAAATGAAACTCATTTAGCTGTAAAAGATCACATACCCATTTTATGACTCTATAAAATCTGACTTCCAGCCACTGATGATTTAGAAACTCCAGACTCAGATTTGTGTTTGTGGTATGTATTACATAAAATGTTTCACAAAAAATGTGCAGGCTGTTTTCTGTAATATGTAATAACTTCCCAAATGCTTCCACTGAGCATTTTATATTTACTTGGTGTCATGATCTGCGGGCTGCAAATCGTGTGGAGCTGAGTGTGGAACAAAATGCAGATGACGCAGAGAGACAGGAATGAGTTAATGTAAATCGAGCGTTGCTGGAACATGAGAGTACAAAAGAAATACCAAGACATAACAAATAACCTAAACTGGGAAAGGAAACTAAGGAAACATGGGACTAGTGGGACATGAAAACAAATGAGCAGAGACTCCGACGAGAGACAAGGGGAGACTGAGACAATATATACACAAGGGGAAGATTAGGGAGAGTGGAGACAGTTGGGAAACACAGCAAGAAGAAATTAGATGTAACAAGGTAAGGGAAGCAAACTGAACCTAATTCATAAGAGACAACAGACTACCAAAATAAAACAGGAAGCCCAAGGGACATAGAGAACTCAAAACAATGAATCATTTAGAAAAATCAACAGTTTAAAAACCAAAACACAGGCTCAAGACCTACATGACACTTGGATGTTTTGAACTTGCAGCCTTTTTCCAGGTTAAAGGTTTTAATTATTAGATCCCAGATCTAATAATTAAAATTGAGATGTTGATAGTTTTTTTTTATTTAAAACATATTATATATGTGTATATTTAAATATATTGTTTATTTTTCTTTTAGATGCATGAAACATATTAAGATTTTCCTAATATTTGTTATGTGTAGTTCTGCTGGGATCAGCTAGTTATTGTTTTTAGCATTCCAACTGCTTTGGTCGACAAGCTGTGCAACATTAACACACACTTATACTCATTTTCATTTATCAGCTGTTAAACGTGCCAGTAGCAGTAGATCTGCTAACAGTTAATAGTGGTTGGGTTGGATTAGCCCACATATATGACGATTTAAGGTGTGTGTGTTAAACAATTCAGATATTTATGTTAGTTTACTTCAATGTAAAAGACTAACCTTAAATATGTATGTAATAACACAGCAATTTCACTTGTATAAACATAAAATCAAATCAAGACATGTAGCATCAATGGCTGAAAAACAATGGTGCTTTTAGCTAGAGAGCCAGCTAGCACTAGCATCAGCATCAGTACTCATATTTAACTGTCTGGCAGTTTATTGCGATCCCTGGTCAAGTTTGTAGTAAAGCAGCCACTGTGGATGAAAACTGAGTTTTGCCATTAAGAGTAGTCAACTGTGTCTTTAACCTCATTTTTTTTATATTAACATACTTAAGTACTCAAGAGTCATGACTAATCCAGAGCATGCATGGAAAACAACCCTACTCGGCCCTGTGTGCATGTACCATTAAATATTTTCCTGCTGTGTTAGCATGCTTTTGATTTTTAATTATAGCTGTTCCTCAAACCAAAAATTATGGATGTCTTCCATTTTTCTACCAACTCAGCCAATGGGAGCTATGTTTAGTCTCAAAATGTTTCTGGCCCATGAGAAGAGAAATGTGATTCAACCACAGTTAATTTCATTTACAGCTGCCTTTTTTTCTAATGTGAAATTAGGATAAATGTGCGTTTATTGTCCAGGCCATAAACCATTTGATCCACCCAAATGGATCAAATCTACAGCTGCCTTATATTTTCCCTAATTGCCTAAATCAATTTCAGGTGTTTTGCTGGTTGGGAAGTGTGAATTAAATTGAACAATTTAACAGAGAATTTAACTGCACAGGATGAGTTCTTTTGTAGAAAATTGGACACAGCGATTGCAACCAGACAATAGTTTACTAACTGAATGATGGTTATTTTATTTTTTTTATTATTCTTAAAACATTTAATTTTGGCAAACCACTAAACACAAAATGTGTTCATTATGAGACACAATAGGGAAGCTGGATTTACTCAACAATACGCTATAATGAGTTGCTTTAAAAAGCTATTTTGGATTAATTTGACCTCGACCTTTTCTTCCCTACCAGGTAACATCCGGAACACGGAGAAACTGAGCTATGATCGCCAGCAGCAGTACGAGATCCAGGTGACAGCCTGGGACTGCGGCCAGAAGAGAGCCTTGCACAGCGTTCCTGTCCGCATTGACGTCAAGCCGGTCTGCAAACCTGGCTGGCAAGGTTGGTCCTTGTTATATCTGCCTGTCTGTGTTTGTGTGCACAGATTTCAGGCAGGTCTGACTGTGCGGTGTTTATACACCCAGAAACACAGATGCGGTTGTTTGTGTGTGATTATAGTCTGTGCAGTCTGTGTGTGGCTTCATTCTGTTGATGTTCACAGATGTGCTTATTTGTAAGTGATTACTCATAGTGTGTGTTCCTACTTACCTCTAAATGCGTTGCTTAAGTCGGCATGCTTCATTTTTCTCCATTTGTGCTTATCATAATGTCTACATTTCTCATCTTTCTTTACCTACAGTATGTTTCTATATTCTTCTCTCTCACTTTCCTTTTCTAAGCCTCTTTCTGTCTCTCTTTCCCTCCCTGAGGAATTGGCCTGTCAAGCGTAGCTGGTGTGATCAACAACACTTTACTAAAAGCACTGTGACTCAACCTATACCGCTCCTAGCGCATCAGAAGATGGTCTTGGCAGCTTTAACAAGGCCCAGAGTAATGCAAAGGCAAGCGTCTGAGTGCTGCCACAACAACACAAACAGTGCTTAAGATAACTTTAGATGCAATTTACGCTTGTCAGAGAGGGCGGCAGCACGTGATGAAAGATGGCCACATGCTGTTTTCAGCTTCACATGTAACCATGCGCAATCTGTGTTGTTCTGTCATTAACAAGGTGATTCATGTGCTCTCTGGCATCCAGCCATTTATCCCACAGAACGCAAAGATAGCAGGCTGGTGATAAACAGCAGTAAATGAGGACCCTGGCAGCAGCTCAGTGGCAGCCACTGAACCCTGACGAAACTGCTAAGTTGCTTGGCTCATATTCAATCTTGTTTCAGTCCTCCAACTTGTATGTTTTTTTAAAGCTTCTGGACAAGTGTTTATGTTTCTGATGTGACTCGGGAATTTCACAGAAAAAAAGAATCTTATAATTCTGTTTCCAACAACACTAGGACACTGTTTGAAATATGAATATAAGAAACATCAATATTAAATGTTTAAGAGCAAAGAACAGGAAGAGTTGAAAATTAAGATAACTTTTGTACAAGATCCAAAATCCATGCTGAAGAGATCATCTTCTGGTCTTCAGAGGCCACTGCAGTAATAACTGACATGATTCAGTTAAATTGTTTTTCTAACACAACAACATCTGCATCAAGGCACTTTGTATTGTGAGGTAAATACAGAAAATCCCAACAATCTAACAACCCCCTATGAGCAAGCACTTGGTGACAGTTAGAAGGGAAAACCCCTTTTTACAGGAAGAAACCTCCAAAAAACCAGGATCAGGGAGGCGCAGCCATCTGCCACAACTGTTTGAGGGAGAGGAGTTTAGATAAGCGTGATAAATCGAAATTTCAGCTGCTTTTTGGTGTTGTCTGAGAAAAAGAAAACCATAGAGGAAATCACTGGCTTACCATCGGTGCACAGTTCAGAAGCTAGGATCCATGCATGCACAGCATTGCATTAGTACTCTTGGCATATATAACTTCATATCTGCATGACATATAAAGGTTTTGGACTATATTCTAACATCTAGACGGCAGCTTTTTCTGGTAAGCTCCTGCTTATTTCAATAAGACAACGCCAAACCAGCAGGTATTAAAACATCACTCTTACTCTAGTAAAAGAGACCAGGTAATAAACTGGCCTCCCTGCAGGCGCGAGCTATCACACACACATTTGGCAAAAAATAGACCCAGAAGGGTCGAACCGTTAAAACTCTGCAGTATATCGAGTAAGGATGGGGAAACATCTTGCTTTCAGAACTACAATTATTCACCTCGGTTTCCAAACATTTATACAGTGGTGTTAAAAGAAGAGGTGATGCAACACAGTGGTAATAATGCCCCTCTCCAAGCCTTTTTGAAACATAGTCCTGGCGTGAAATTCAAGAGGAGCATTTATTTTTTCAAAAACACAAGGCAATTTCTCAGTTTCAACATTTGTCTTTGTACACTTTTAAATTAAATATAGAAAATAAAATATTCAACAGTCGTTTTTGTCTCCACAGTTTCCCAAGCAAGGTGGAAAAATTAAGATGGGAAAAGGGGGAAGCAATCAAATTTAACATTAGTACGATTTAGTATAAATAATTTCTTAACATGGATCAATTCAAACTCCACCAGAGTAGGAGGCTTAATTTTAAGATTCACGGGAATCAAAAACCAAAGAATGAGGGAAAGAAAAGTGTAAAAAATGTCACCCTTTATTTTACAATTCAAATTATTACATAAATATATTATATTAAAATGTATTTTAAAACAATTGCTCACTTTGTTGTGTTTTAATGGTAAAGGTTTAATTTAGAAATAATCACAATGGCACTTTGAATATTTCGTATTTCACAATGTACAGTTGAACTATCAAGATGCCACAACACAATAGGTCACACGTAAGAAAAAATTGTTCATTATGATATAAATACACATTCATAGACTCACATATTCACATATATACATAACTAATAACAAAATTAAAAGCCCAAGCTTAATGTTGTATACACCTCCTGCTGCCAGCACAGCTCTGAACCATCAGTGACGACATTTACAGTTGATCCTTTGGCTGCTGTCGGTACTGAAGTACTTAATTCTAGACGAGGCTTGCTTCATGCATTGGATGGATGGATGCTGATGAACTGAGACTGGGACAGTTTGAAGGCCAAATTATCATAGTGTGCTCTTTTATTGTAGTGCTCATGCTGTGCCTGTGTATTTTTTTTATTTTATTTTTTCCCTTCTGGGAGAGACCACTGCCATCAGGGAGGGCAGCTGCCACTGGGTAGATGTTTAGTTCTACTGCTAAACCTTAGACTACCCCGGACAAAATCTAATCCAGCTGAAAATTACATATTAATAAGATGGTCTGTTTTTTATTCACTTTGCCAATCAGGAACTGATCGGTCTTTAGGTTTTGGTGGGTGTGTGCACAAGTTCAGTGCCTTTGCCTGGCACGCTTACAGTCACGCAGCCACACACAGAGCACTTTGAGCTGTTATGGACGTACAAGGTAACCTTTACGCTCTCTGTGATAATGCTGTCTTTACACTCTGCTTTTGTGTGAGCATTTTTTCAAGTTAAGATTTGAACTCCGAAATTATGGTGAAAAGATCACACACACAAATCTACACAGAGACACTGTTCCTTCATGAAAGGGCACTTGTCGCTATGAGAGTTGTTTGTCAGCAGGGAAAAAAGCTAAGGATGGAGAGAAAAGTAAATGCCACGGCCATAGATCAGGGGATATTTAATAGGCCTAGTGGCCTACTGCAGGAATGTCAAAGGTGCGCATGTACACATACACACACAGACACACACAAAATTTGCTTTCTTGCAGTTAAAAAACTGTAATCTGTCTGTTCAAGTTAGCCATGGTCTCTGGCTCTGGACAGCAGGGCTCAGTTGTGTGTCTCTACCAATCTCAGGTCTTCAGTTGTTCTTGGAAACTTCTTTACTGAAGGGTACTACCTGTGCGCGCGCGCACACACACACACACACACACACACACACACACACACACACACACACACACACACACACAGACTCACATTTACAGAGGTGTGTGTAGTATTTTCAGCCACATCATACAGCTGTTTTCAGCTGTCCACCAATTAGTAGATCATAAGGTTTGTAATCAGCCAAAGGCGGGTCTAAAAGAGAGCGGTTATTTGGCTTTTGGCAATCCAGCAGACGAAAACATGTCTCCATATAAATCATTATATTAGTATGTAACAACAAAGATGTCCTAGAGATTTACCCATATCAACTTCAAATGAGACGCTTTGTCAAAACTTGTTTCTACGAACTCCTGCTGGCTGAAAAGGATCTAAATCATACCCCCCCCCCCCAAAAAAAAAAAGACAAAAATCATGGAGGTAGTTGCGTCTGCTGCTGATGGACTTTTTTATTGTTAAAGCTTCAGTGTTTTACCTACTTCAAATTTACCTTGCCTATGGGTATAAATAAAGTTACCTTGACCTACTGTACTGTTTTTGTTTAATTATATAATTGTTTAATAATAACAAAGAGACATGCATATCTGACAGCCTAATAAGATACTAGAATTTCATGCATCAAAACTGAAGCAAAAACTATTTCACGCAGCAGATCATATTATTTATTGAGAGTAATAATTATAGGTGAGATCTAGCGGACTTCTGAAACCTGTCAATTAAGCTAGCCAAGCACCTGACTATAGTAAAGTATGGATGAGTGTGCCAGGCGATGATTTTTAAGAATACTTTTTTTGCACTCAGGCTTAATTGTTTCAGCTCTGAAAGTTGCCACTTGGTTTAAATATGAAAAAACAGCTAAATTCATCTGGTGTTTTACACATCAAACATCTGTGTCCAAAGTAACCTTTTCCAGATCTTAATGGAAGAAGATACACAGGCAAATTAACTGGACATGGATCATGGTTCAGAGTGCCATCTAGTTCCCTCAGCATGTAGACCTGCAATCAGTGCTCTGATCAGAGCCCACGAATCTGTCCTGTACCTGCATCTCTTCCTGGTGAACATTATGTTTCATTTGTTGCAGGTTCTTGGAAGGATGCCGATGTCTGTCCCTCTCAATTCCAATATGCTCTGTAACTATCTCACCGGTGCATCACTTCTTCATCGTTTTTTTTAGCACACTGTTCTATAGCAGGAGACTACACCGCCTCTGCTTTTTTCCCTCCACCAGTGAAAAGCTATTTAAAACTTCTCAAAGTATAATAGTCCATCTCATATCTTGTCTATTAATCTCCCTTCTCCCTCTGCCCACATACAAAGACAAACATGTGAATACACACACACACAAAGACATACACGAAAAACTAATAATGGATGGAGCGGCTGTTGAGCCTCTTCTCTAAATTCGAAGGGATGGCTATCAGCTTTATTTGGTGTGATACAGTTTGTCTCTAACACAATAACAGGCACATTGACAGAAAGCTTTATGTGGTCAGTCTTAAAGCCAGGAGGCCCCAGACTAGAGACCGAGCACTTTGAGTTTTTTTGTTTTCTGAGACTGTTTGTTTTCTCAGTGTTTGTTTCCTTGGATGGTGGTCAAACACAGAGACAGTCACCAACACAACTAAATTGACTTTACGGAGGTACACTCTTCAAAGTTTCACAAAGGATTCTTGAAGTTATTTGTAACTGTAGTGTATGACATCATTGCTTATTAATCTACAGTTTGGTGTGACAAAAGACACAGTATATATTGATCAGCACATTATGGATAAGCATGAAAAGGAAATTTGTACCATATAATGTGATTTAATTGAAAAATTTAAGCAAAATTTAAATGTGTGTGTTTTGCCTATTTTCCTCCTCCTTAGTTGTCTTACAGGCTCCTGGTAGGCAATGCTACTGGGAACTCCTGGCAAGTCTCCCTGGAGCATTTAAAGAGCCGCCTGTCTCAGTGTTTGCAATCTTCCCCGCTTTACCCATGTCATTTATTTGTTTGGCCTCAGCCAGATTATTTTAGGTTCTACTACATCTCACCATATGCCTAACATGGAAACACTTAGCTAACTGCTGACACACTGATAACACTGACTAACACTTATCCTAAAATTAATCATGCTTTTTTTGGTTTATAAATTCCTACGTCTGTCGTATTATTTGTCGTGGATCATGGAACTATGACAAAACTTGCAGCTCAATACTGATAAACTAGTAGGGCAGTGTACTTACAATGGCAACGCTAACATGGTGATGTTGAGAAAGTGTATGCACCTATTCATCATGTGTGAGAGTTAGCTTGAGTACTGACATTGACTAGAAAGAAAGACCTTATGTCTCCCGACTTGAATTTGAAAATCCTGCTCCTCACATACAAGCAGTAGCGGTTTTTGATACAGGCGACACGGGCGGTTGCCCGGGGCGGCATCGTGGTGGGGAGCGGCATCACGGGTATCTGCAAAAAAGAAATTGCTCGTACTCATGCTGCCCCGACATCAGCCAGCGCATACTGGGAATGGCATAGGCACCAATCAGTTTTCTATCGCCCATTTGCTGGGAGTAAGGGCGCCCTCCGTTTGCGAGGTGCGCCCGCTGCTTGCGGCACAGGGGGGAAAGGATGAGGCGGCGGGAGATTCTCTGGCTGGCTGGAGCAGCATCTAATAACCAACTCGGAAAATAAAACTAAATAAAAATAAACCAACAAACATGAAAACACCAGACATAATGATACAGACTTATAATTTGCCCCGAATTTTTCGAAATTCTATATGCGAAAAGTGAGCGTGAGAGCCCTCGGTGCGCCTGCTCAGTGCTGAAGTCAAAGTAAACTTTATTCTCATCTCCGATATAGTCCAGTATATAGTGAAACGAGAGAAAGAGGCTCCAGTTACAGCAGTGCAAGTAAACAAACAACATATACAGGGAGTGCAGAATTATTAGGCAAATGAGTATTTTGTCCACATCATCCTCTTCATGCATGTTGTCTTACTCCAAGCTGTATAGGCTCGAAAGCCT
>NW_024583576.1:42583-54227 GCF_018398535.1 Haplochromis burtoni
AAACGCTGAAAACTAACTTAAAAAACAAAGACAAAGAAAAAGTGGTCGGAGCAGTCGTGACGGCAGCCGACCTCACCGGCGCCATCTTATTATCTTATATTTCTTATATTTCAGAACAGGGATTAATTCAAAAGAAATGACCTCAATGCCATATTTTATTTAGGAACCCTAGAGAGCACTTTGAAAAATAACACATTCTTATAATTTCACCCTCAGATGAGCCAACTTCAGCCTGTCAAACATAGTAATGGAGCAGTATGTTTTAAAAAAAAAATCTAATTAAGCATGCACTCAGCACCCTAAGAATTATTATGGTAGTTAAACACAGTGATAGTCACATATCATATCACTTCAAACAGAGATGATCCAGTAATGCTGCACTAACGAATTAGACTAACTATTCAGGGATAGCTCAGTAGGTAGAGTGGTGGCCCCATGATCGGAAGGTCGGGGGTTTGATTCCCCTGAACAGCTACCCTGAGGTATCCCTGAGCAAGGTACCGTCCCTACACACTGCTCCCCGGGCGCCCAGTGGCTGCCCACTGCTTCACTGAGTGAATGGGTTAAATGCAGAGAGGGATTTTCCCCACGGGGACCAATAAAGTACACTTTCTTTCTTCTTTCACTTTAGCTAAAGTTATTAAGCTAGCTAAAGACTTGGGATGCTGTGTAAGACATAAATAAAGCTAAAACACAAAGGTTTGGACACCGTTTTGCATGTTTCCCTACTGTAGGGGTCTTTGGAAGCATACAGGGCTCTGAGAGGGTGACAACTTTGGAATTCTACTAGAAACAGTCGATCATATTTGTTGTCAAAGCTGAATCCAGGGCAAACTACGCTAAATTAGCGTTTTTAGCTAACAGCTACAATAAGCATAAAAGTTACCGTACGGCTATCATTTGTTAACATGACGCTTGTTCTTATACATGTAATACATTTATTACCAACCTGAGAGTTTATCCGCTGGTCATTCGACATGACGAATGACTTCTGAAGTCTTAATTCAGCTCATGATGCTGTCGATTCCCGTCAGTAACACTTTCGGTCCGCTAGTAAAACGTAGTTCTATTAATCTGCGCTCGATTACTCTTGAACCTGAACCGGATGTAAGTCCCAAAAAACTGGATTTTGGAAATGAAATTGAATTGTAGAACTGAAACTGAATGGTGAGAAGTGAATCTGAAATTATTTGAGAACATAAATTTTAATTGATAAAATACAGTTTCAAAACAATTGAATTCATTTTCAAAATATAAAATTCAATTTAAAGTTAGTGATGATCATTTACAAACCAATAAATTGAATTTCAAATTAGGATAATTCATATTCAGTTTTTAAAAGCATTTATTCAAGTTACAATTCAGATTCAATCCAAGCAATTCAAATTCAAATTTAACTTATTCAAATACAGTTTCTGATGGCACAGATTTCTGCCCATAGGAGTCACTCTGCAGGTGCGGCTGAGAAGGTTCAGTTGATTATAATGTAACTTGTTTCCACACAGCACACTTGATATTTTTCATATGCTTATACTTACAAGTACTTATATTATAAAAAACAGTGATAGAGGGACTTGAAAATGGATAGTTTTACCTTTATAATAATTTTGTTTACAAGTTCCTGTTGTAATGAAATACTTTTATTTAAGTATTAGAGACGTCATAGAACAATGAGGCACTTTGTCATTTTGATCTGAGGGATGACGTGAGCAGCAGCAGAGAAGCTGTAGCAGCAGTTACTTTCAGCAACCACAATCTGCTGTATCTTGTCTGTACACAGACGTTTGTGTTAATTTTACCTCATGAATCACATCCAATTTTTATACAGTGGAATTAAAAGAAAAAAGAATCAGTCATTGCAATTTGTGTTCTATTGTCCTAGTTGTCCAATACTAGGCAGATTAGAATTATATTATGACATTAGAAATTAAAATTCTAATATCAAGCTCACGATGTGAAAAAAAAATTCTGCTGCTGTTAACAGCAGGATGCCAATTTTCTGTAACTGGGGAAAAAGGAAAGGAGCGATGGGATGGAGGTGTGCATATTTCAGGGAAGATGTGGTGAAAGTAAAACACTGATTTTGATCGAGTTCAAAATCACCAACACTGTCTAATTTTTGCACTGAATCCAACTCAGCCTACATTTCACTCAGAGCTGAAAGTTTTCACATTCCTCACTCTGTATGGAATTTCCTCTCCTGTTCCTTCATTGTACCCCTTAGAGGGTAATTAATTAATTAGTAAGTATGTCATGAGTCATCACGTTGGGATGTATTATTGTGTGTATTGTAGTGTAGTGTAGGGTCTGCCTTACAACATAAAGCGCCTTAAGGTGACTGCTGTTGTGATTTGGCGCTGTATAAATAAAACTGGTTTGAACTGAACTGAACTGACGTATAGTTGCACTTCTAAGAAGCTATATAATGTGGTTGAATTACTGGAGTCTTCTTACGGTAGAGATATTATATACTGTTTCTATGAATATGTAAAACTGAAGAATAAAGTACATCAGAAAAAGTGATAGTCCTGCTTCTAGTAAAAACAGTCTCTTTTTTCCATTCAAGAAACTGCCCTTAGATGCTTAACTAATAATCTTAATTATTTCATATTTGTCTAAAACAACGTTAATACGAAAAAATGCATAAAATATCCCAACAATTGTTGTAATAATTTTTATTTTTTTTATATATGTATTTTGTAACTAACCCTAAACTCCTTCATGTCAAGCATGTGCATGCTACAAAAATATGGCAACTTTAAATAATTAAGCATTAACTGCAGAAAATAGCAGATGTTTTGGGACATTCACCTAGCTCATATTTGGATTTAATTTTAGCAACCATTCAGTGGCATGACTTACTCTTTTCTCCAGCTTTGCACTTAGGTAATGCTAATGCCAATATATAATATAATATACAGCATAACTGTATTGGCTTTACATAAAATATTCAAAAGACTAATGTAGTTATTTTTCATAAGATTGTTTTCATTATGTATGATGATCATTTTTACGCAGGAATTTGTCATAACTTTGAATAAACCCTAACTCTTTCGTTGCACACTTAAATACAATCAAAGGGTTTAGTTTTTTGGACAGATGTTGTATGCAGTTTATTTTGAAAAAGTTTTTTGTCTTTTGAATATTTATAATTTCCCATGAATAAAAAAAAGTATTTCTTATCCAACTACTCAATTAATCAAAGGAATAATCGATACTCTATTATTAAAACAATCATCCCTAGTTACAAGTATTTAGGTCAAGTTTGTTTATTATAGCACATTTCCAAACAGTGCTTAACACTGTAAAATGCCACTAAAATAAATAAAATGCACAACAATGATGCAGTAAAATATAGAAAAACAAATAAATACAATATGTCAATAAAAACAACTAAAACAACAACAACAACTAAGGCTATTAAAGTCAATGTGTGTTAAAAATCCAGACCACAAAAATGTCTCTTTATTAACAATTTGAAATGTTTGAGCGTTTGTGCAGATCTAATATCAGGAGGAAGACTATTCCAGGCTCTGTCACCACAACGAGTTTAGACTGTGGAACAGTTAAAGGTTGGTTAAAACATATTCTTGGATTGCTGTAGAAAGTGCTTGAAAGGTCCAGGTCAAAACTAAGCCTAAAAATGGTTGTGTGGCTCTGGGGAGAGCGGCCAAAGTGCACAACTGGGAACCTGACAAAGAGTGAGTGTGTGGGGTCAAGGGGTTAATCTGGCTCTCGTTTAATTCTTATCTTTTAAATTCACTGATGGATAAAAAAAAATACCCTCAAACTGCCTGCTGGATCTTTTAATCTGGTAGATTTAATCTTGTGTACCTTGGACAGCACTAGCACAGAGAAAGGATGAGCAAGAGCATAATACAGTAGAACACAATGTATGTATAGAGGAGTCACCAGTTACACCAATACAAAACATACTCTGATATATTTGTGTTTAATTCATTTATATTGTGATAATTATTGCCAGCTTTTTTGAATCAGTCAGCCCCTAACACTTCTAGAGTAAGCTTGTTCACTTCCTGTTCAATAACATCAGGTGTACACCTCTAATAAAACATCTGAAGATCCAGCGGCATCACGCTCTGTTACAGGCACAAATTAGACTGCTCGTATTATTTTCAAACACTGTTTAAAAAAGCTCTTTCTCTCTGAAGGTCTGACACTTTTTATTAGTTTCTTTTAATTTTATAAGTCCAAAGCAAATTTTTCAGAAATATAGAATGAAATGTGAAGACGGATAAAACACAGATCATAAAAAAACGTACAGATTGGGTGTAAAGATGTCTAAATCAAACCTTGACCTTTACACAAGACTTACACTAGACCTCTTTATGAAAGCTGTCATTATTGTTTCAATATAAAAGTGTTTTTTACTTGGAGAAAGTAAAACCCAACAGAAGCTTTTCAGTGATCTATTCTTTATGCGCACAGTGCCTGAAAAAGCTCATTTTGTCTGCTAACAAACAAATTCTTTATGGTTGTAGTGGTAGCTCACAGGTATTAGAATTTGCTGAAAAACGATGCCCACGTTCAGCAACATGTTGGCCAGATAAAAGAAGATGGGGAAAAAATAAACAGGAAGAAAGGAAGAGCCTGTGTCCTTACTACATGAGAGGCTTGCGGCAAAGCACCAGGGCGTCGTAGAGCAAGCACACTCCAAACACGGTGATGCCTGTCTCTTTCACCAGCATGGCGCAGGTGCCCAGCAGCAAACTGAGGAACAGCGAAGATGACGACACCGTGAAGGCCAGCGAGTCCTCAGAGACACGCCCACTCACACTCCTGAGAGAGGAGACGAGACAAAAGTATGAGAGAACAAAACAGCTCGGCTTTTGTAAAGTCACTAGCTTCAGGACAGCTTCTGTTCGTTAAATGTGACGTGGCAGTCATGTTGCAGCACGTCTAACACAACGACAGAAATCACTTGTTACATTAGCTAAATTTAGATGTTTTTTATGGCTGTAATTAAGAACTGTCAGACCTGCGTGTTCATAAGCTTTTATATGTTCAGCTGATATACTGAACATATAAATTATACACTAATAGGCTGTAACACTTCCTGTATGTAAATGAGACTAAACATGATGTTTTTATGAACAATTTTCCATCCATCCCGTAACAAATCTAACTACGGTAACAGTAAAAGTACTCTGTAAAATCTTATGTGCTTTGAGATTCTGTTCACTTTTTAAACACCAAGCTGTAATCATAAACCTCACAAAGTCATATGCATTACACGACTGAACATGAGTAACAAAACCGTTTAACATTTTCACTCACTTGTTAAAAATAATTCAGTATTACAACCACCCGTTTGTAGGAGCTTTTCAAGTTTATTCTATTCACTCAATCTGCATCAGTCTCTCAGGCAGGCCAATCTAATTTACAGTTGCAAATGTGCATAGAGAGGTTGAGGATGGTGTTGTCTTACAATAATCTAATATCTTACCTAATATAGGAGATGAATGTCAGCAAAAACAGCAGACAGGCCAACACATCAGCTCTACCCACGATACCAGACACCTGCGAAAGAGACGTGCACAGATTTGAGAGATTACGCATGTGCCAGAATGCTCCATTGAGGACACACTGCTGGATGTCTATGTGCAGCCCATTACTGTTGCTATGCTACAGTGAGCTGCACATCACTGTCTCAGTAGAACCAGCCTCTGTACTTTCCTTTCAAACCTTGAGAGCGATACGCAGTGTGACCATGGCTCATGGTTACTGGTGCCAAGAATAAGTATTAAGGCTTTTCTATAATGTCTGATCACACACGTGTTTCCGTTGGGCAAGCATGATTTGTTCATAAACAATTCTCCCCAGAACTTTACTTAGACTAACAGGTCTGCTACTGACACCATTAAAAACAGCATTCTTATTTTTTGGAATTGGAATTCTTTCCGATTCATTCCACTGCGATGGAAATAAGCTGCATGCCAAACATCTATGTGATGTATAGGAAGGGACACAAACTTGGCTGCAGCTTTGAGCAGTTTACTGTCTATGTTATCAGAACCTGAAGATGTATCATCAGGAAGTGATATTAATAAACGCTCCATCGTCTCACCATTCACTGCCTCAAACTTAAATTGGCATTGCTTATTATCCATGATAGCATGATAGGATGGGCTCTCCTCTGCTCATTTTAAATTTGTTATTTTATTGCTGTAGTAAATCTTGACATATATCCTTAGCTTTACTTATAAACATTCCATCTGTGCTGATGTGTGGCACCACCAGAGCATCACTCTGCCCATTATATTGGTTAAAACTTTCCACATCTTCTTGCTGTCCTTATTGGCCTCCTTGAGCTCATGCTGATAATATAAATTCTTCTTATTAAAATATTTGTCTGTGTTAAAGTTTATGTATGATCTACGAAAAACAATCTCTCATGCAGTTTTCAGTGGTTTCATTTTCTTGGTCAAGCCTACAAGATTATGGTCACTATAACTAACTGGAACAGAGACAATGTTTAAACATTGTTCAGGAACATTTGTATATATATATGATCAATACAAGATGATGACCTATGACCTGCCTCTGTTGACCGTCATCTGCGTGGGAATGATTACCATCTGAGACAGACAGCAGTAGATGCTAATGAACTCTTCTTTTTCCTTAAAGGACAAGAAGTAGATGACCAATTAATATTAAAATCTCCAAATAAAAATATGTCCTTGTCTTCCATCTTTCCAACATTTCACAGATTCGTTCTACATACAACGTATTGCTACTAGGGAGTCTGTAGCAGCAACCTACCAATAACAGCGTGCCATGGAGCGGGTGTAACTGAACCCACACGATTTCCAGATCGTCAAACATTAAGTTCATACGTAGTTTGCTTGCCACATTGTCATTAATATATATAAGGCAACACCCCCTCCAAATCTGTTTAAGTCTTTCCTATACAACTTATAACCATTCATTTCAAATTCATTATTCTCAAAGGCAGCACCTAAATGTGTCTCAGAAATGAGTTTGTTGACAGCAATGACTGAATTTCCTGAAACTTATATTTAAGGCTACAAATACTACCATGAGCTACTGAAAAATATTTTGCGGAGAATCCGGGAATAAACTGATCAACCATAACGGCTAGAAATCAGAATCAGCATTCTGATTCTGATTTCTAGCCGTTAAATGGCAATATTACTGAAAGTGTAAGTGTTAAATCCAGCATTCCGGGACCTCGGTTTAACAATAAATTTATCATGTTTCAGGACGGCAATATCACCTCTGTCTCTGGCCACTCTCAGCTGTAGTAATAGTTCTTTCCTCTTCTTCCTGATCATTGTAACCTGACCACAATCTGCCTGGCTCAGCCATACGTGACCGCGTTCGATTTGAACGTGTTGCTGTCGCGGCCCTGCTGGTTCTTCAGCAAGTGTTGGACTTTATGAGCCACTTTTTTTTTTTACTGTGTTACCGCAAAGAGCCACATCATACGCATGGGCACACATGAACATCACCCATCCTTTCCTCCCTCTCTCTCTCTCACACACACACACACACACACACACACACACACACATCTCTGCTCAGCCAGATTTATTGTAAATGTCACACACCAACATGATAATGACAGAAATGGACTCCTACAGTACTAAAACCACAGGCCAGTCATTTTCAACAATGAACATTGTGTGCACTGTCTCACACACACAAACTCTCAGTTTAACCAAGTCCACAAACAAAAATATAATAATCTACAATAGCATTTACTTCTACAATGCATGTTGTTTAGTGGGACTTCTGGCATTCCTTGCCTTGAACAATCCTCTTCAAATCTGGCTTGTATTCTGTTGTTGCCACTCGAAGCAATTCTTTCACATGAGTGTCAGTCAGAACAGATCGATGCTTTGATTTCACAGACTCGCAGACGTATGTTGACCCAAACATTGACAGTATCTTAAGCGCGGCCCATTTGACATTGGGGTATTTTTCCATTGGCACACTTTTCCAGAACTCAATGGTCCCTTCCCTTAAAGCAGGTTTCAATTGGTCCTCTTCACAAAGATCGATCATCTCCAAATCAGCCGCAGCTTCATCTGTGACTAGCGGGACTTTCAAACAGCCGGTCTCTGCATTAAATCGGTCGACGAGGAACGTAATCTGTGGCCTTTTCAATTGTAGATCATGGAACCGGGTCACGAAGCTTTCGTGCAAGTTTTCAATCAGCGTTGCATATCTGGCTCTTTGCTTACTCAGGGCAGCGCTGGCGACTTGCCTGCTGGCTTTTAGCAGTGGGAAAATGCTATAACTCCCTTTTGAATATGTGTCTTGAACAGCTTCAGTTTGTTGACAAACGCAAACACACTTTGCACCAGGTCAGGCAGCATTTTTAACTTACCCTGCAGGGTCAGGTTCAGTCTGTCCAAGTGACACAGCATGTCGACCAAAAAGGCCAGATCCATAATCCACTTGAGGAGAAGCGAGAGAGTACCTGGCCTTTTGACAGCCACCTCACAGTGCAGTGCAGCGGCAGGTCACCTGGAAGCCCTTGGTCCAGCTCAGCAATGAGATTCTTGAATTGCCTGTGGCTAAGCGCATGTGTGCGGATATAGTTGACGATTTCCATCACAGGCTTCGTGACGTTATCTAAATTCAATGATTTAGACACGAGTTGCTCCATGTGGATGATGCAGTGGAAAATCCAAAAGTCAGGAATAGTTTGGTCAGCTTTGCACAGCCCCACAAGCCCGTTCACAGATCCCATCATGGCTGGTGCTCCATCCGTGGCTATTGCAGTTAATTTCGTTATGGGCAGATTTGCTTTTTCAAATGCAGCCATCATGGTTTGTTCACATCTATGCCACGGGTTCTGTCTTTTAATGGCACAATATCCAGGAGTTCTTCTTTGATCACACAATCGTTTGACACAGACCGTGCAAATATTGCCAACTGAGGCTTGTCTTCTATATCACAACTCTCATCCAAAGCGACACTAAAATACTCACATGCTTGAAGGTCAGAGTGCAACTGTGATTCAATAGCCGTGTTAATGTCCGATATTCTGTGTTCAACAGTGTGGCGGGACAGTTGCACGTCTGATACCACGCGGTTTAATTTGTTGTTTTCAGGAGACAAGATTTCAACAACGTCACTGAGGCATTTTTTAACGAACTCCCCTTCATTGTATGGCTTTTTAGCCCGTGCAATGTTCCAAGCCAGCTGATAGGATGCGAGCGTTATGGTCTCTAACCGCTTCGTAAATTTTTGGAAAAACTGTATCTGCTTTTCTGCCTGACTTTTCAAAGTGTGCTTGTGAAGTTCAGTCCCTTTTGGAAATTCCTGGTCGATGTTAGCATGGAGTGAGCTGAAGTGGCGCTGAAGATTTGAAGCTTTGAAATGCACTAATGACGTCTGACATATAAGGCAGAATGGCTTGCCATTGCGTTCAACAAAAAAAATATAAACTCTCCCACTCTGTTAAAAACGTCCTGTGTTCATCTTCATATTTTCTTTTCGCTGTGCATTTTTTCCCTGCCATTTTAAGGGCGAACTTGCTCCTACTGGGAAGCTTTGCAGTATTTTCATCTCACACACATGGCCATTTGATGAAAATACAGTATTGAACTCAAGTGAAGCGAACGTGCACATTTTAAAACAAAAACACAAAAAAACCTCAAAACACAAACACAATCTTTGATATGAACGTAAGAGCCGCATGAAACCAGGCAAAGAGCCGCATGCGGCTGGAGAGCCACGGGTTGGCCACCCCTGCTCTAATGCTTCCCAAGTTTCTGCATGTTCGTCTATTAATCCATCCACCACGATGTTATTCCTCCTCTATTCATTTTCTAAACAATCCAACTTGGTTGTTAACTCTTTGGTTTCCCCGCATATGCTGCTGACCACTAATTCAAACTCTTTCTTTCAATTTGCTTTTAATACTTTTCTCTTTGGTTTGCAGCTGACCGACAACACCATCCGTGAATTGCAGGCTGGACTTAACATCCTGTACATCCTTCAGAATGCTGTCTAAACTTTTGTTAGTTCTGTCTACAATTAATTGAACAAATGACTTGAAGTCATCTTGCTGACTTTGTTCCTGGTGAACATTACTTGTGCCAAACACTGGATGATGATCTTCAGCTTTCCAAGGGCAAGCTATTTAGATTTTTGTCAATTAACCTACTGTTACTTGTCCAGACTGCTTGCGTTTTAAGTGGAGGGGCACACACTTTGAGCATTACGTGATCATGTTCACATGGTTGTGGGAAGCCAAAATCATGTTTATGATTAAAATATGTATAACTGTGCAGCCCTGGCACTAACGGATCGCCATGCTCATGGAAACATGAGCATAAAATGTCACGATCATTAACGTCAGCCCCTCAGGCCATCCTCACGAAGTCTGTTTGACAACACTCACACCAGTGGCCTGGTAGAGGTCAGTTTTTAGGCTTCTGTTAGTGCTCATCCTGTTTCTACTTGCAGAGAGGAGCAGATACCGGTCTTGATGATGGGTTAAGGAAAGTCTATGGCTCTGTCCTGCTCAGTATTACTGCCTGTTTATACAAAGCCAGTCATCTGGGAATGGCACGCATATTTGTGCAAACCTTTGTAAGGTCTACAGAGAAAAAAACAAGTGAAAAACTGAGAAAATGAGGAGGGAAAGCTGCCTCCACCCGTACAACCATTCCAATTTTGGGGACTGCCTCACTGTTGCCCCTGTAGTGTACCTCTTGTTATTTCACCCCCTTGCTACTTAACTGATCAGACTGATGGTCTAGAATTTTAAAGCTGGGCATACACTGCGAATTTTTCAGTCGCGTTATTCAGCTCCTGCTCAAACTGTATGATTGAGTCTCAGGGGTTGGAAGTTCGTAGGTCAGGATGCAGGGTCTCTCACCAAACGGCCCGATGCTCTGATGCGACCTGAGTGCTCACACTGTACGTACATAACATGAAGCTTATAACACAAAATCTGTGTCTCGCTCTCGCTCTCCCTCTCCGTCTTTCACTCACACAGACACACACACACACACCACCACCATCAACTTTGCTAAATTGCTAATGAAAAATATTGAACAGGCAGCTACAATCACGACGGCCGACAGGTTTGATTTTCTTGCAACCAAACGACTGCTGATAGGCAGCTGGTCGTGAGGTGTTAATCGCTTCTCGTTACGCCACGTATACTACACGATGCACGCCTAGGGATGGGTACTGGTATCCTGACATAAACGGTAGTGACCAGACTGAAAAGCAGCGCACATTTCGGTGCTTTATTTCGGTGCTTTTTTTCCCCCTGAGATGTCATGCACTTTGAATTCTAGCCAATCATTTTACCTTTCCAAGGATAGTAGGCGGGCCCAGGTACGTACGTTCTTTTAGAGCAGAGCTACAGATTAAAAATGCCCAAGGATGAAGCGGTCAAAGTCTGGCTGTACTTCACAGCAAAAGATGCAAACTCAGCAGCCTGCAACAAGTGCTTTAAGCTGATACTGTGATACTGTCAAAGGAGGTAACACCTCGAATCCTGATGAAACACCTGGCGACGCATAGCGTTTTTTTTAAAAGCCGAGAAATGCCCGTATTTGATAGCTTGCTGCGAGACCTCACACCGAGCACATCTACTGCGGGTGTGGTGCCTGTTATCGACCCGGAGTTCGTA
>NW_024583576.1:54538-56148 GCF_018398535.1 Haplochromis burtoni
TTTAAGCACTGCTTCCAGCCAAAAGTGATACCATATATGCCTTATAGCTGCAGAAAAGGCTAACATCTTTTTACAAAAAAAAACAGCTGAACATGAGGTTTTTGGACAAAGTGTGTGTTCTCCATTCTTTAAGCACCGGCACCGTTTCAAAAGTACCGGTTTGGTACTGGTATTGGATAAAACCTAAACAATACCCATCCCTATGCACGACACGTTATTAAGGCGAAACTCGGGCTGATCCCCAAAACGGTCACACAACTGAAAACTCGGCTCAAAATGGGCCAAAAATTGCACAGTGTATGCCCAGCTTAACTGACTCGATGTCAAACTCTTATTAAAATGTGTTGAGTTCATTTTTGAGCAGTGTTGTTCTCATGTGGCTTCTAAGCACCTCCAGATGTGCTAGGTGTAACTGAGAGAGAGGTTGTAAATATCTATTATCTATAACAGCCACAGACAGACAGCCCCCATTCCAAAAAGAGCACCTGTGCAAAATGTACATAAAAACCTGATGAACAAAATGATTTGCAAATACTGTAAACCCCCATTTTATTCATAAAAGAAAACATTCATGGAAAACACGAAGTTGACCAAATATATATTTAGAAGAAACAAATCAGCACTTTGAATTTGATGGCAGAAACACATTAACACAAAATACATTTTTCACTCCTATTAGTATTTATCAGCATGTGTGTTACAGCCAATTAGCAGCTCCTCATCCTCTCCCCCAACCGATCCAAGAGTTTGGGCCTGAGATGAGCATCAAAGTCTATGCAAGACTGAACTAGCTGTTTCATGCTTCCTATTCTCACTTTGTTTTCTACTGCGTAGTCTTTCCAGTTCACTCTCTCTGTCTCTCTCCCTCGCTTCTTTCTCTTAATGTCTCTCTGTCCTGTTACAGCCCCTGCTGCACTCAATTCCTATTTTCTTGCCCGATCTCTCTTTGCCTGCCTCTGATTTCCTTTCATCACCCTCGTGTGCCAATTTCTATACAGCTTTTTCCACACTACACATTCATCTACCCTCCCCTTCTGCTCCTCCCATCTCCAATTTCTCTGCAGCGCTCCTGTAGTGAATGTCTGAGCCCTTTGTTGTTATCTCACCTGTTGAAGTGAGTGAGAAGAGTCGTAGACTGTAAGCTTACAGAACTTGACTCACCACCTCTCAGAGGCAGATCAGGAGAAATGTTGCCCTTTGGGAATCACATGGAGGTTGAGCCGAGGGCACAAAGAACTCAGAGGACTGATAGCCAGTGATGGGAATAACGGCATTACTTCTTTCATTAATGAGTAATCTAACTAATTACTATTCCTATCATTACAACGCTGTTACAGTTACTAACAAGAAAATGCGTTTGCGTTACTATTCTTCAACAAACAGACGGTTGAAGCTGTGTTCAGCTTACCGCACCTTATACCAGCTGCAGGAAGTAGCTGTAAGTAATCTGGACGCTACAGCTTTAAGTGGCTGCGCGCTCCCGCGGACGGTGATCACGATCACTGTCTAGAACAACACCTGGAGCTAAGGGGGCAAAACAATCGCATGAGTGCTGCTGTTTGACTGAGGAAGAATAAAGTAGTCGTGGTAAGCCAATCACATGACCACTT
>NW_024583576.1:56168-62308 GCF_018398535.1 Haplochromis burtoni
GGTTTTGGCATAATAACTAGTTACCGTGCTCGTTACCACAATAATAACGTAGTTACTGTAACGTGTTACTTAATAACGCGTTAGTCCCAACACTGGATATAACACTGGCAGATGTTTCTCTGATTAATAGTTGTGCAGCCAGTCAGACTTCCAAATAAACTCTTAAATAACATCCAGCTGTTAGTCTACAGCAGCGATTCTCAGAGTGTGGTGCTCAGTCCCCTGATGGGCTGTAAGGACACCTTAGATGGGCCATGAAGTCATTTACAAAAAGCAAATATGTTTATTTTGTTTTGTAGGGTTTAAAATAAAGCACTGATACTTACCTGGTTCAGGGTCATTGTGGCTGGAGCCTATCACAGCTGTCATAGGGAGAGAGGCAGGGTACACCCTGAATAGGTTGCTAGTCTATCACAGAGACAGATAACCATTCATGCTTACACCTACCTGTACAGCCAATTTAAATCACCAATTAATAACCTGACACATGCGTGTAACTGTGGGAGGAAGCCGGAGTACCTGGAGAGAACTTTAGAAGGCATAGGGGTAAAATGTCCACACAGAAAGACACCAGTCGCTGTGAGGTGATGGAGCTAACCACCGTGCAATGTATTATTATTAAGCCTGAAAACTTTCTTATATCACTTGTCAATAGTAGGAAAGAGCTGAAACTGAGCTGGTGCCAGATGTAATGATGTTCAGGAGAATCAACCTCAACAACAGTCATGAGATGAAAATGTTTCAGTGAAAACATAAAGAAGCAACTACTTCATCTTCTGCTCGTCTGACAAACAGAGTTTTGATCAAAGGTTTGGGCGCACCGCAGAAGACTTTCTGATTTCCTAATTGGCCACAGCAGTCTTAGGTTTAGGAATGTCAGGGCAACAGTATGTGATCGCTCAGCTGCATGACGGTCATTAAAAAAAGGCTGCTTTAAGATCATCAGTAGTTCATTAGTCAGTTTTTCTCTCCCCCACATTATGATTCAGCTTTCACTTAAATATTCTATACATTACATCTACAGTTCAAGTTATTGAAAGCAACTTTATTAAACATTTTATTAAAGTTGCTTTTAATATTTCCATTTTTTTAATGTAGTTTTAGTCTAAGTTGGTTTGTGAAGCAAAGTTTGTCAAACGAGTGTGAGTGTACTCATGCCTGCCATTCTGCCCAAGCTGCTGACACGTCAACAACATGAAGAAACTGGTCAGGTTATGGCAGTGGTGAAAATGAGCCTGTCATTCTACATCTCCTCGTTCTCATGTTATTGCTCTCACAAGATTTTTAGAAAACTTGACCTGTGACCTCGACCTTGAGGTTGAGGTCACTGAGATTCGAACAGTTTCTTAGTAGTATCAGTGGAATCAATTTGAAACATACTCTCAGAATCTTGAGAGTCCACACCACCCTCTCACCTGCAGGGCAGAGTGACAACAATACCCCATCAGCCTTTTGCACTAAGGTGTAAAAATTAAAATTAAAATGCACTAAAGAACAAAACACAAAGATCCAAAGCGTATGTGAACCACAGTCTTTTGGCTCTTACCATGGCAGATGCACAAAGGACTGCTGCCAAAGTACAGCTTTTGTGTAACATAGACAGCATCTGACAAATTAGCATTACATGACACCCGAGGATGTGCTTTGCAGCAGCACATTCAGTGTCAACAATAGAATCAAAAGATACACATTCTCAAGATCATTGCAGTCAAAGGAGTACTCAGCTGTTAGTATTCAGATGCTGAGGACAAATTAAAGTCCTTCAAACTATTACTTGTAATAATCTCTAGAACTTTTCAATATGCTTCAAGTATAAATATATCATTTCAACTCATGCAGCAGAAGTGCCCCTTTTATTATTACCAAGTAAGTAATAATACTACATCATATATTTAAGTCTCTGGGGACATAGCATGAAACATGCCTCACAGATCCAGAGATGTAAAACATGGTCCATCCATCCATCCATCCATTCGCTTCCGCTTATCCTTTTCAGGGTCGCGGGGGGCGCTGGAGCCTATCCCAGCTGTCATAGGGCGAAAGGCAGGGTACACCCTGGACAGGTCGCCAGTCTGTCGCAGGGCTAACACATAGGGACAGACAACCATTCACACTCGCATTCACTCGCACATTCACACCTAGTGACAATTTAGATTAATCAATTAACCTATCCCCACAAGCTGCATGTCTTTGGACGGTGGGAGGAAGCCGGAGTACCCGGAGAGAACCCACGCAAACATGGGGAGAACATGCAAACTCCACACAGAAAGACCCCGGCCTGATGGAGGAATTGTACTCAGGACCTTCTTGCTGTGCGGCAACAGTGCTAACCACCGTGCCACCGTGCTGTAAAACATGGTGGTCAATATATTTCCTCTGCGATGTGCGTAAAGTAGCATCTAGCTGTTCAGTTTCAAGTAGCTAAAAATTCAGCCTAAGTAAATGGACTTGTGCTCATGTCCCTGCTGCAAGAAATGGCCTTTTACAGCTTTGGTTGGTAAGGCTTTTAGTAGAAACGGATTGAATAAAATAGCCCATAGGGTTTGAAAGCAACATAAATTCTGTGCTTTTATGACATGAACTGGAGGAAAAGGCTATACCAGAGCACTTTGGTTTACATCACTATCTTAAAAATAGTATTTTAGTGACAAAACAAACACATCACAGGTCTAGCACTGTAATTTAGTTCTATTGCAGAGCTAGAAATAACATAAGGCTTCTGCAAGCGTGCTTCGAGTTATTTATTAGAAATTTTAAAATGAGCACATCAGTGCTTAGAATATATGACAGGGATGAGGTTGGTGATAAATGTTCTGTACTCTTCGATATATATATGCATTTATCTTTCAGAAATCAGAAACTTCATTGAGGACAGGTGCCACTGTGAACTATTTCAGAAGGAAGATATTCAAGACACTGATGTATTTCTTTGTTTTGTTCCTGTAAATACATTTCAGTATAGCCCACTGGGTTTTTGGCAAAGGACATTTTCCATTTCATCGCTGCAATGTTTCCTGTTATTAAAGATAAATGCCACTGCCAAATATTTATCAGCGATATGAGATTGTTTGTTTGGGTCTTATCTAAGCCTAAGAAATAAAAAGGAAACTGTTTTTCTTTTGTGTTGAGAGTATATGGCTTTTCATTTTCTTTGCTTTTCTCTTAACAGTTCATATTTCAACTTCACTGCTTCCATACAGTTTCAACACTTTCTGCCTCATGTGTAACCACAGAGGCAGGAGGTGTCTCAGAAGGAAATGTGTCTTTTGGTGTGAAAGAACATCTGCTACTGTACTCGGCACTGTGATTGGTTTCCGTGACACGCTACTCCCACGCTTGCTGTAACTCATTTCATTCCTACCAGTGAGCCACTTCCTCACTATAACTGAGGGCAGTGCACTTTTCAACAGTTGGTCAAACAGTATTATAAATACCATAATTTATCACCAGGACTAAAGTGTATAAATAGACCTTGCCTTCTTAGTAATCTGACTCGCTGTCATTATTTCAGTTTTTATTCATCTTCTTTTGATTAGAGTTTTGTATGAATAACTTAACTCAGAAAACGCTCCAGTAATTCCAAACTGGGTTTTCTTTTTCACTTTTTGAGCAAATCACTACACTAAAGCAATAGTGGTGGAGCAATAGTAGTCAACAAGAGCTTTACAAGAACCAATAAAAATATTATAAATCGATAGTGAAGATTGTGTGGTTGTCCTGAGCTCAGAAACTGTTTTCCATGATCATTTTTTAGAATATATACTTCCAGTTATATGAAATATTGTGAGGTAATGACATATCATCATATCACTAAGAAAAGAATCAGCTGGTTGGTTAAAAAAAAAATGGTGTCAATCTTCAGTATGATAAACCTGCTGGCGACATCATAATAAGCTCACCAGCTCATTTATACAGGAATAGTTGTACAGCCTTACCATGAAGTTTATCAGGTTTACTGAATGCATTCTGGTCACTGCAACCTCCAGACAACCAGACTGCAGGTGGTGAGATTTAACTAAGGACTGAGGAGACTGAAACCACTTTAATCTTTCCTGAGTCTGCACCTTTTTTTAAGTCCTCATGTTTGTCTAGTGCTCTCTAACCCATAACCGTTAATCACCTACTTCCAATCTAAACCAGGTCCTTCCCATATATGCTAACTGTGTCCTTAACCCATTACTCCTCACTGAAAAAAAGGGATTGCCCATCTCTTGGATTTATGTAAGCATCGTGCGTGTATTTAACACAATCGCCTCGTGCTTTAAAGTTAAGTGTAACTATATAGTGTAGAAACTGCATGATATGGAGAGAAGGTATATTAAATTGTTCATATCAAGTTCAAGTGAAGTAAGTCAATAATACAGCAATGTTAAATCTTGCACGGGATTTTGGCTTGCGCACTGTGGATTGTGGTTTGAGGAAGGCCTCTACTTTTTTTCGTGATACCGAAAAAAAGGAAAATGGGTGGTTGTTACATTTACAAAAGTCTAACTTGTAATTTGAACAAAATAGTTTCATGTTTCTATGGTGAAAATAATCAAATCATTTAGGATCTGTATGAAATTCAACAACTTAATTTGATCTCGTTGAGATGACATGATACAGTCTAGTACGAGTGGTTAGTTGCTGGACTTATGAAATTCACAAGATTACACGAGATTACAAACTGCAGGGAAATCACAGGAGGTATAAGAGGCAGAAAACTACATACACAACGTATATGGTATTGCTATTTATTGTGGTTTAACCTGTCAAGGACAAAATTGTACTGAAAATTCTGCATCAAGCCTTGATAAACTTTGTTAATCCTGGCTTGGTAGCGTGGTCGTTAGTGCTGTTGCCCCACAGCAAGAAGGTCCTGGGTTCAAATCCACAAGTGACAAAATTGTGAAGGATTAAAATATTCCAAGAGCTCAACTTACTTCATCTAAACATGTTTCAATCGTGTTTTATCAACACAAAATGCACAGGTTTATTGAATATGAATAAGTTGTTTTGACTTTTAAACCTCAGTTGTTTAAGTTTCTGCCAAAGCAAAACATCTGTGTGCAACCAGTGTCCACTATTGAATTAAGTAAATCTAACATGCTCTTTTTTCAGTGCTCATTTATCCCTTCCCTCACACGTTTCCATGCATTCTTAACCAAGCTCTGCTCCATTATCCCTGCTCTTGCTCAAATTGTAGAGCTAGGCAAAGGTAAAGCCCCGTTATCACCTTTCATTTGTTCATGGAGTCTGTTTTTACTGAACAGCCTTTTACACCTTCTCACAAACTTAAATCTTAGGTCTACATTCTTAGTCATCCAGGTCATGGTGGTCTCAAGCGTTTGAAATAAAGACAACTCTACTTCTTTTTGACTCATGAAGATTTTTCACCTCCCATCCAAGATGTTTCAGATGATGGAGTCCCAGGCATTTAACCCCTTGAAAGGGGTCCTAAGAGCCACTGACCCATCCTGTAATCAAGTCATTAAGAATCACCCAAACTAGGGAGTGATTCAGGGCCATCAAAGGGGCCAAGGAGATGTTGCTCAACCTGCCATCATGTGAGTTATTAAGGTCACATGGGTCAAGGTGTGAGTGGGGGATTGAAATACCTGAGAAGGGATCTCAAGACTGTGTTATATGTGACTGATAGCTGGTATCATAGGCCTCTGTTCAGTGATGGTTATCTATGTCCACTGTGAACCGTCATTAATGACCCATGCTGCGATTCACACCTTGGCTCATGTGACCCTTAACGACTCACATGACTAGGGTGGGTCTACAGCTGTGAGGACACAAGGAGGTTAAATACCTGGGACTCTTCATTAGTTTTATAAGTAAGTATAAAACATAAGTATAAAACACAGACATGTACACATTCTGAACAGAACATACAAATCTAGCGTTTTTAGATAAAGTTCATTAGTTGTTGAGCTGCATGGCAAAGTCACTTGACTGTTTGGCCATTTGTTTTAACAAAATGACCACAGTGTGGTGTTTTTTTTTACCAAGAGTAAAAGTTATACAATGGCTACCAAACACTGGAAGACTTTAAACTTTTAAAGACTGCGACCCTCACACATCTAAAAGTTGTCTTAAGGCTTTTAGTTTGATACTATATATAGAGATGGCACGATACCACTTTTTTATGTCCG
>NW_024583576.1:62328-63528 GCF_018398535.1 Haplochromis burtoni
TGTGCTGCCATGATTAGTGCCTCTGTGCTGTCTTTCAGTCCAGCTTTCCACTGTGACAACTTGGTCTCTACAATAATGACTCAGTTTCTAACTGGAACACAGACCATCAGCTCCACCCAGACATATGATCTCATCCCAAAATACAGGAGAAAACACAGACACAGATTGATGCTTCATGAAAATCAAAACCTTCATTTTTGAAACCTGGCAACAAGGGGAATGGCTGTCTGACAAATGTGTGACAAAAAGCAACAAAACGAGCAGCGGGAGCAGCTTAATGAAGATAGACTTGAGAAGATAAAAGTCACTGCTCTGTTGGTTACCATTTCAAATGAATGAAATATCCTGTGACTATCCTGTGGTCAACGTTTCAACTTAGAGGAGGAAAAATTTATCATTTTGAATGAACCTCTTTGTCTGAGATGTTGAAGTGGAAACCAGTTCTAGTGGGCCAGGACAGTCAAGTTCAATATGTTTCATGTGATAACTGAAACTCTGTTGTCATATTCCCCGAGCAGCCTGTAACTTTATGGTTATACTCACAGCCTCGGTGTGGACAGGGTGCACGGTGAAGAGGAGCGCCGTGACGAAGGCCAGGTGGCGGTTTTCAAACACGTGGCACTGGCATACGTGCATCAGCAGGCAGGTTACGGTGCAGTGCAAACACACGTTGACAATGTGGAAATACAGAGGTGTCATACCACCCAGCACGATGTTCAACCTAACAGAGAGAAAAATTCAGCTCTGTGAGATGGACAAAGTATAAAAAATAGAAATCTTAAAATATCATTAAGAGAGTGAAAAATAAAGTTTAATATCTTTATTTTTCTCAAAGACCGACACTGTTAGGGGACAGCCTTGTTTAAAACACATGCACATCTTTGGATTTACTGAGACAATTCCTGAAGTAAATTCGGTTCTGTGTTCGTGGATAAGGTGACCGTCTCAACAGAATCTCAGTTTTCACAGTGGCATGAATTTCAAACACAACATGATTGCTTTGAAGGAAAATGTTAGAGCAAGTAAGTGAACATTTTGTCCTCAAAGTTGATGCATTATACTGGAAAGATGTTCATAAAGCTATTCAAAACATCTTTAGCACATATTTACCCTTTGATTTCAAATCTATATTTTAATTCAATTCAATTCAATTTTATTTATATAGCGCCAAATCACAACAAAAGTCGCCTCAAGGCGCTT
>NW_024583577.1:0-43802 GCF_018398535.1 Haplochromis burtoni
CGCCAAGTGCTTGTTCAGAGGGGATCGTCTGACTGTTGGGTTTTTTCTTCTAACACTGTAGGGTCTGTATCCTACAACACGAAGCCTCTTGGGGCAACTGCTGTTGTGATTTGGCGCCATATTAATACAAAAGATGATTTATCTCAGTTCATACACCAACATGAGTCTGTATCAAACCACAGGACTACACTTGCAAATCTTAGAAATAGATTGGTTGTAATTTGCTGCAGTGCTGTCAGTGTGGTAAAAGCACAGCACTAAAGCAGCACTAACCCCCCCCTCCCCCCCCTCCACTAAAACAAAAAGACTACTTCTTTCTGCTGCTCTCTGTACTTGTCTATACAGCTATCCCTAACATCCTCCCTCTGAAACCCTCTGCTTGTCCTCCTTCCCTCCACCCATCAGTCTTTTCTGTGGTCTTCCTCTTTTCCTCCTGCCTGGCAGCTCCATATTTATGATTCTTTGTCCTGTATATCCATTATCCCTCCTCTGCATATGCACAAAACACCTCAACCTTATATTTTTCAGTGCGACCAGTTAGAAAAGATGCAAAATAAAGAAAATAAAAGTAAAATGCAGAAGTACTGATCTATCAACACAAGTAAAAATGTTAACTAAAGGAGAGACACAACAGGTAAACCGGAGCTGCACAGTTTAGACTTTATGGTGGCGAATGGAAACATATGGACTCCTCTACATGTAGTAGCAGGTTGTATGCAGCACAACCGTGTGCGTGTATGTTTTATTTGTCTTGCTCTAAGCTCATAGTTGAAGAAATTGACCGCAGGCACAAACACACAAACAGCGCTCTGTTTCCTCCTCTGTGAGTGTTTTCACCCGTGGTGGGCCTAACACAGTGGGCAGGGAGAGAGTTTGTTGTTGTTACACATCAGAAACACAGCTAATGGTTTCAGTGCTATATTTTTTCCACTGAATGAACAACAACAACAAAAAGCCCGCTGCTGTCGAGAGCTCACAGGTTTAGACTAAACTTGTGAACAACCTGTTCTCATCCTCATTTCGTGTCTGTGGAAGCAGCTGGTGAGGCTCATGTATGCACATGGATTAGTTTGTTGTCTGTTCCCTGACAAACATCAGCGAGACGGGTCTGTCTCTCCCAACTCGCCTTTACACTGTTAACACCATCTTTACTAACCTGTGAGAGATAAAAGTCAAACACTGAAACTTATTTAGGTCACCTACACCAATCCATTAATTACCTTCCTTTATGATAGACCATTATCTCTGTATCCTCAACACCATCAGTCAGGCCACGGACTTCACAGAGATCACCATCATCTCCTGAATTAAACTTTATTTATACAGCGCCAAATCACAACAACAGTCGCCTCAAGGTGCTTTATATTGTAAGGTAGACCCTACAATAATACATGCAGCTAAAAACTAACCAATCATAGGAATTACACAAACAAAAACATGCAGGATCTCTGATATGTGCCACAAACCAATTATATTACATATTTTAAAAAAAACGTCCATCACTTCCTTATAAACTTTTGTCGTTTTAGTGCTTTACTCACCACAAATCAGAATCAAAATCAGGAGGAATCTGAAAGAATCCATGAATGACGAGTGCAGAGTGACTGCAGAAGGAAACCAGCTTTACATTCGACACTGACAAGTGTTTATACAAGGAGGCAGCGTCATTTAAAGGAAGGGTTTGTGGTTCTCAGAATCGAGACCAGAAGCAGACAAAGAGATCACACGCTTATTCAAAAGTAAATAAATGTAAAGATCCTTGTGACCAGTGTGATTATTTAACTAGATTAACATCTCTGGCCTCAAAACAGAGCACACATGCACCGTCACAGCACGACACAGAGCATAAAGCAGGAATATCACAGGATGTCAAAATAAAGCTGCTCGATGTTCCAACAGTTCCCTTATCTTTTATTGACATAAGACTTTTGAAATGTGTCATATAAAACATAAGGAATGTGAAATAAGATATAAGGAACATGAGATATAATATAGTAGCATAGCACAAACATCTGATAATACTACACAATTATTAGGACTTATATTGTAAACACTGAGAACAGATATAAAACATCAGAAATATGATATTTTAAAAAAAAGAATAGAAAAAAATGAGAACAAGCTCTGTATATCAGTAAAGTTTATTTCATTCAAACGAGCCATGTGTCCATATAATCAAGGCTGTTGTACTGATATTTACAGTGTGTTTGTAGAGTCAAAGCACATTTAAAAAGCATATTTGCTTGTTTCCGTTGCCGTTGTACCATAAAAGTAAACACCAATAATATAAATTCAACACAATAAGACTTTTAATGGAAAAGCTAAACCAGACCTACAAAAAATGTAGTTCATGGAAGAGACCAAAAACATCAGCAACATATGGTCTCATCTGTACGTCAGTGTGAGTGTTTTTTTACTGTGTGTGCATTTTGCTTGTTTTGCTATGAGCTGAAGATGTCCCCGCAGCCGTGTGTTTCCTCCTCCGTGTGTTTACATCTCTCACAGTGAGAAACGGGAGACGGGCTTTGAGCTGTTTATCCAGTCAGACAAGCCTGACGTCTGACTGGAAATGGAGGGATTTCTCAATTGGCTGAGCATAAACTAAAAACATTGTCTAAGAAACAGTTCACCTTTGAATGGCCTGAGCATCAGCGTCTGAAATAACTTTTTATCTGTGAGCTGTCAAGATAGATCAATAGCTAGGTAGGTGCCACAGGTGCCTGCTGAGGGTCTTATACTGTCCTATGCAGGGATTTAATAAAACATTAAGTAAAAGTAACTTTAACATTGTGTAAAATTAGAATAATATGTATACATTAAATCTAAGAAAAACAGCTGCATGGATACAATAATATAATACAATATGGTAAATAGTTTGATATAATAGTAAAACACAGATAAGGTTGGGACATTATGGCTGCCAGGTGTGTGGCAGGTGTCACTTGTCACAGAATGAAGAGTTGTTATGCAGCTTCATAGAGAATGGTAGGAAGGTGTTCTTTATGGTAGCGAGGTGAAATCAGTCTGAGGGAGAAGAAGCTCTGCTGCCTCCGCAGTGTGGAGTGGAGCGGGTGGGATCGGTTGTCCACTTCAGTTTAGTGACCTCTGACCCTCAATGACTCAAACGCCTCTAAATTGTGACCAATGTCGCTTCGAACCTTTTGATCCCTTTGCTGATCCAGCTGGCTTCTCTGACTCTGATACTTCCCCCCCCAGCAGACAGCAGAGCAAACAGCAGTCGCTGCTACAGACTAGTAGATCTCAAAGGGTTGCATTTTTTCAAAGCAGCTATTGGTGCTCATTCATGCACACGGTGCGCTTTGTTATCTAAGCCCTGCCCTGTAGGTTATAACATCAGTGAGATGGCTCTGTCCCAACTTGTGTTGTATCACTGAGCAGATTCACTGCTGGGAAGCATTTAAAAGAAAAAATAGCAAAAACTTATTTTCTAAACTTAACTGTTAAAAGAAGAAGAAAAAGCGAAGAAAGAGGAGAAAATTAAGAACAAAGAGACACCCCGGGGTCTGACTAACCTGCAGTTTGTGCCACTACCACCTCCTCTTTTTTTACCCTAATGCAGTGTTTATGGATCACCACTGGCACAGCTGGTGAATCGGGGCACAAACACACAGAGAACCACAAATATACTGGAGAGTAAAACCACTTAACCTTGGATATCCTCAAACATTAGTCTCAAAAACGTTAGAAATGTGTATCATATGATCCATAAACATAAAATAAGATGTTCAAATGTGCAAAATGGAGACTAATTTCACTCCATAGTAAACACCAACACACCAACATACAGAAATAAAGACAACAGATTAGTCAGAGTCAGGTCTTTTCAGTAGATCACTTTTAAATGTTTAGACAACTCTCTCACTGAACAAAAACACACATATCAAAAGTTTTTTAAATAGTTTTCCAAAACCTGTACAGATGGCTCTTGTTTCGAATACAGATGAAAATATATTCATTGACTGTCAACCCGAGAGCTGACATTCAATTGACATTCAGACGAGCTGTAAGGGCTGAAATCAAACATTAGAACATGTAGGCAGATGTAGAACAACGATTAGTATAGATGATTATTACGAGGTGTTGAAGAGCAGTCAGTGTAACAATAAACATTTGCACAAAAAAGCTGGTCAGCTGCTGTTGGTGTCAAAATATTACAAATATAAGTATAAAAAATGCTGCTATAGTCAATATGATCAATTGCAGTGAAAGGTTGGAGATGTTACCAGCAGGGGGCAGAGAGGGGATGTTTGAGTGCATACATTAAGTTATGTAATGCTAGTCTCTGCGTGTGAATACATTATACAGAACAATGTAGGTTAAAACGCATAAAAGGGGAAGAAGTGCAGAGACAGCAGACCTGAGATGAATTTCCTGACATCATTCAGATGAAAGAGGAGAGACCACTGAGTGTTCACAGGGTTAGTTTCATGGGGATTACTCATATATACACTAACCTCAGCATCTGAAACACTGAAAATATTTAATATGAACGTCCAGTGAGAAACTTTGGAGGTGGAGTAAAACACTTCAACTTGAATATCCTCAAACATTTCCTGCCTGGAACTGAACCTGAACGCAGTTAAAAACCTACTTCTTACAGGGCTTGTAGTCTGAAACACGCTTGATCTCTGATATATAATATAATATATTAAACGTGCTGGGAGAAGGTCCCTGGACAGACCCAGGACACGTTGGAGAGATTATATCTCTTGGCTGGCCTGGGAACACCTTGATGTTCCCCCCAACAAGCTGGAGGAGGTGGCCGGGCAGAGGGAGGTCTGGGCTTCTCTGCTTAGGATGCTGCCCTTGCATCCTAGGTCATGGGAAAAATGGATAAACACAGATGCATGGATTCACTGCTTCAATCACCTGCAGAGCCAGAAATCAGAGCCAAAATGCATGTGAGGGAATAGATGAATGACAGCGGCAGACAGAAGTGGCTGCAGTCTGTCTTAAAGCAAGTTTTCACTCAGCTGTCTCCTTAATGAAGGGAGGGAGTGACTCCTGTTACTTAAAGAGAGATTTTACAAAGCAGAGAGGAAGCACTTCTTCACCTGTGTGAACACTGGATTAGATCACTGGGAGCAGTTGTTATGGAAGTTAAACCCTATAATCCTATAAGACATCTGCAAGCAACAAAATCACACTTAAAACCAACACAATGACACCGAGACATGATTTGAAATTGTGAAATAAATAAATGTTTACCCAACATGAGTGACCATGCTACCTTCACTATATTAGAGTTCAAACAGCTGTGTGTGCTGTCCAAAATTTTCTCAGTAATCACTATTAACATATTATTTATTGAAAATAATGATACTGATTAATCAGACACAAGTCTGAGGAGCAGGTGTCTCTCACATGCATCATACAGCAAGGGTGCAGTATACACAGCTGTCACTGCTTATTGAACAAAAACACACTTATCAAATGTTTAAATGTTCTTTTTTATTCTAGTATACTTCCAAACATGTGACACAAACAGCTGGTGTTTAATATACAGATGACTCGATATTGAAGCAAATCATTTGAACTTTTCTGGAGGAGCCTCGTTATCGGTCTTCAGGATATCCACGAACAGCATCAGGATGCAGGTCCAGATGTTTCTGCTGTGATGTGAAAATGCTCTCACTTTCCTCGCAGGTTAAATATGTGGTGGTTAGCACTGTTGCCTCACAGAAGGAAGGTCGTGCATTTAACTTCACCACCATGCCACGGCCTCTCTGTGTGGAGTTTGCATGTGTCTGTGTGGGTTCTCTCTGGGCACTCTAGCGCCCTCCCCTGGTCTAAAGACATGCAGTTAGTGGAGTTAGGTCAACTGGTGAATCTAAATTACCCATAGGTGTAAATAGTTGTCTGTCTCTGTGTTGGCATTGTGACAGACTGGCAAGGGTGTACCCCGCCTCCCACCCTGGTGGCTGGGATAGGCTGCAGCCATCCTTACAATCCTGACAAGGATGAGTGGAAGAGAATGGATGGATGGATTAAAATATGTTTATGTGAGATTTAATTCATCTGAATTTTCAGTTTATGAAGATTAACTTTGATCTTGGTGAAACAGATTTGCCCTGGAAAAAATGAAACACTGGAATAAACCTGAGAGCTGAGGGTGGGGGATCCCCATGGTGTTGGTTTTGCACACAGAAAAGCACAGGCGTCGAACTCCAGGAGTCGAGGGCTGATGTCTTGCAGGTTTTGGATCTCACCCTGGGTTAACACACCTGATTCAAAGGATTAGTTCATTACTAGGCCTGTGGAGAACTTAAAGACTGTGTTGGATCAAGGACACATCTAAAACGTGCAGGACACTGGTCCTCGAGCCCTGGAGTTCCCCACCCCTGCAGAAAACAGCCAAAGAGCAGGGGTGGGGAACTCCAGTGTGCTTTGAGGGCTTTATGTGATATATTTAGGCAAAGTTTGCTTTTAACCTGGTAAATGGAGGTTTTGTTGTAAGTGGCTGTGTAGTTGTGAACTTGTGTAGAAAGTTTTAGGAGACATCATTTTAAGAAACGAGTCTCTGCAATCGAGAGAAACAGTAATAATAATGTCATTGATAAAAATGTCCTCATAGACGGTGAAAATGCATGATGACACTGGTGATGTTGTCTCATCCAGCTCCTTCTTGTTTATCTGAAACAAACCACAATTTTTTAAAAATTATTTAAGAAATTAAATATTGAAGAAAATTTTGAACTGTGGTAAATATAAAGTTTAAAACGACGTAAAATCCGGAAGTCTGAATCTCACCTTTGAGTTTCCTGTAATCGTGTCATCTCAGCATCGCAGTACAGGCTGATGCAACAGTCAGCAAGACAGGAAGAAGACCAGGGACGAATGATGCAGAGGACGATGTAAGTGAAAGTCCAGATGTAGGTGGAAGTGTGTATGTAGGGGGAGGTGTGGATGTAGGTGGAGGTGTGGTGGTGTGTTTGTCTAAAATAAAGCAAACACAGTCATTAAGTTGTCGTCACATTGTGAATGTTGAAAGCTGCAGAAACACAGACAGGTGAGTGTGTCACCTGTGACAGTGATCCAGCTGGATGGAGACTCTCCATGACCGCTGATGTCACACTTGTAGAGGCCTTCATCAGACCTGGAAACATGCTGGATGGTCATGTGACCTGTAGGCTGCTTCCTGATGAGGGAGCCATCTTTATAGAAAGCAGCTGGGAGGTTGGAGGGAGTGGTCTTTGTTTTACAGAGCAGAGTGACGTCATCTCCCTCCATCACAGGGAGGACAGGACTCTGCAGGATCACTGATCCACCTCAACACAGAGACAAACTACAGCATTTCATCCATTTACACACAGCTTCATCAACACTAACTCCACACACTCAGCTTACCAGTGACTGTCAGGTTAACCATGTTACTGATGGGACCCTCTCTGGACTCACACCAGTAAACTCCACTGTCCAATGTTAGATGTAGCTGATGTTACAGGAAGAACCAGCACCTTCTCCCCACCCATCTCCACACTGAGTCCTCTGTTGTTTGCTTGTGTTTCTCCTCAGAGTCCATCCAGCAGAGCTGTCGTCCTCCTCACAGCTCAGAGACACAAAGTCTCTTTAAAGAACTGAGAGCTGCTGGGACTCACAGTCAGACGAGCTGTGGCAGCTGAAATGAAACCACAGAACATGTGGGCAGAAGTCGTTTCAACAGGCTGTAGAAGAGCACGCATTGTAGGAATGAACATCTGCTCAAAAAATCTTAACCTGCAGTAAAACAAACTGAAAATAATCACTAAGCACATTTAATGTAAACTTTAATCCACACTCAGCAACAACTTCTCTCCCAGCAAAGATCTAACACAACATTCAATCAGTAATGATATATCTGACGGTAAAGGTGTTAGCTACAGAGGTAAGAGGTAAAGAAAACCTAGAAAGAAATGAACTCTTTATGGCAAAGAACAAAAACAACACAAGCAACATAATGACTCATCTACACGTCAGAACGTGTGTGTTTGTCCACACACATACACAGTTCTGTTTCCTCCCCTCTCTGTTTGCATTTCTGAAGGTGGGCACTGAGAAACTCTGGAGGCGTGCTGCAATCCGCTGATCCAATCAGTCAGTCAGTGTTTCATGTTTCCTCTGTTATTTTTTTTCCACCGGATGAATGGAAACAAGCCACCATTTGGCTGGTCTGAGCCCACTCCTGCCTACATCTACCAACTGTATATAAAAGATGGATACTATGCAAAACTCTTGAGTCATCCCTCATTTCTTTATATTTTACTTCCAATTTACTTTCTTAGAATTTGTTAAAGTGGTCTTCTGAAAAATGGCTTTCAAAGTGTTTCTTTGGACACCTGCTGATTTTCCATTTATTTTCAGTCCAGTCCTTTTACCTGACCATTTTCAGTCAGATGCTCTTTTTCTTTTTCTTTTCTTTTTTTTTTAACCACTTAACACTGATCTATGAATCATTCAAGCATAACGAGCCACCTGACTGAAGGGATGAATTAATATTATATTAATATTCTTAGACAATATTTTATTCTACTAAAAATTCCAAATGTAACAGTTTCATAGACATAAAATAGGATTTTGCAATGACGCAGAGCGAAACTGGACCAATGGAGGACAAAAAAAGAAGCAGCCTAAAAAACTGTTTGCAGGAGATGAACAGTGTCTGAATATCATATAGTTAGTAAATGTGAGCAGTAAAGAAAAGATGCAGAAAAGACCTGATACAGGACCTCAGTGATTCATCTGGCCCTTTAGTTCATCTAAATCAGTAACAGACTAATAAAGGTCTGAGTTTTCTGTAACTTATGCCACCACCAACACCTCTTTAACATCCTAAGGCAGTCTTTCTTCAAAGCACTGCTATTACAGTTACTTTAACAGTAACAGATGCCTGCTATAGTAAACATTCACCCTTTACTCAGACAAACACAGCATTAAAAGACTGCCCACATATTGACTTTTGTCTTTAATCCTGGCATGCATGAATTATGACAACCTCAATCAGGATTTTTTCATAAGTATTTTTATTCATCTTTAGGCATAAAATAGGTGCACAACTGATGTGTATGGAAAAACACATCAGTGTCCACTGCAGTGGTTTATGTGCAAGTATACTATCAACACTGGCACAAATACAAGAAAACAGCCTTTGAATAGCTGTCCACTGTAGTGACCGCTATGCATGAAAAGGCTAACCGCTTCACTCACCTGAATACCCAGAAATCAGAGTCAAAATCAGGATGAATATCAGAGAATCCATGAAGGACAGGAGCAAAGATGAGCGGCTGTGGTCCACCGTGACATGAAGGACAATAAAGTTAGACTTAACGCTTTAAAGAACTGAGAGAATGACTTTTGTATTTCAAACAAAGATTTTCAGTTCTGCAGAGCAAGAGGAAGAGAAATTTCTGAGAGCACTTTAAAGATGTAAAGTGTCTAAGATGTAAAGTTCCTCCTAGTCTATGTGCACGTTTGACATGTGGAAATCTGAGAGATTAAAGTCGACGTGTCAACTCACAAACACAACTACAGTTAACTGCAGCCTCACATTTAGCATGCAGAACACAGCAGGAACACCACAGCATGCCAAAATATTACACATGCTAGACGATCCTCAACATGCTGATTTTTATTCATTTCACTACAACTTGAATGAAAACCGTGAATGATTTTACTTAAAAAAACAACAACAACAAACTGCAAATGTTTCACTGCTGACCCTGTCCATCAGACCACCATAGTGATGGCTGCTTCCAGCACCTCAGAACATCAAAGCTGTCAAAGCTCAGAATATGTCAATGAGTTCAGTGTGTACTCAAATCACCTCCGATTTTAATCTAATTGGGATGTGGTGGAACACAGGGGATGTGCAGCCAATAAATCTGCAGCAAATGTGTGATGTCATCATGTCAATATGGACCAAAATCTCAGAGGAATGTTTACAGTACCCTGTTGAACTGGGGCCAGCCCAGTATTAGCGGGGCATCAATAATACAATATGTAGGTGTGTAAAGTCACACACTAGTGGTCATGAGAGGATGTGTGCTGAGACAAAACACCTTCATGTTGTCAGACTTTTTGTACTTCACGTGTGATCCATTTTACATTCTGCTTTGAGAAGGTCTCATATTCAGCTCTGCATCTTGGTTTGATTCGCCTGTCATGATTGTCATTATGACGTCAAGCCACCGACGAGACTTTTTGTTTGAGCTGACAAGAAGGCGCTCATACTTTCTGACTTGGCAATGTCACATTGATTCTCACTTTGCACATATACGTTAGCTTCAGCTTAAATTTATAAACCATCTCTAGTTTTGTTTCCAGCTGCAGCTGGTATCTAAATCCTCTAAGACTGATCTGAAGCAAGCAACAGACTTACAGGTTCTCAACTTGAGATGTTTTACAGATTTCGGAAGAGAAGATGCACAGATGCAGGAAAAAATGTACTTGAGAGGCCCGGGCTGGCAGTTTAACACATTCATACAGCAAACATGCCGCAGTCTGTGGTGTGAATGGCTCCCAACGTCTGGCTTACCAGCAGAGACTCAAAGCTCAGAGGAAATGCACAGGAAGTGCTGACAGAGTGTGATTATGTCACACGATTATTTTATTCAGTGTTGTATTCATATTTGTTTTCAGCTGTTGAAAGATGCTCTGAAAGTAAAGTTAACATGTAAGTAAGAGTAGAGTAAGAGTTCTTTATGAGGGCAGAGTTTCATTCAAAACCAGAACCATAAACATTTTGTAGTTTGGTTTCACTCTCAGTTCGTCACGCATTCGGGTGGTCTCTGTGCTGAGAAACGGAGCCACGTCAGATGTTTTTCCTTTTTCCTTTACAGCTGACAGAAAACCACAGACACTTACACAGAAGTAGGACACTGTTTTTGGGGTGTGTGTAACTGAAACAAATGTGCAAATAAAGATGTGAAACAATGCCGAGAACATCGCTCCTGCTGTCGCTCTGTAAGTACAGCTTTTCCAAATACGAAATAATAGAAACGGGAGCATTAATGGAAACACGAAAGGTCACAGGAACAAGTGTTATGTGGGCAGATTGAATGATCGGACAAATGAGTGAAATCCTGTTTGATGCTGAAAAATAGCAGCTTTTAAATACAAGTTTTAGATTTTTCTTATTTTTGTTATAATGTAAGGAAATATTTGCTGGAGACAGATTATAAAAATTGCAAAACTGTACACTCAGCTCGCAAAATGTGAGAAATATAAAGTGAACGCGGAGAGAGAGAGAATATCAACCATAGGGTGAAACGTTTCTCGTTGGTGGTCAATGGGTTTGTACGAAGGTTTGCTTCAGTTGCTTCTTCTTAAGCTCCCTCCACAGATTTTCTTCAGGACCGAGGTCTTGAAACTGCTCTATGACCTTAATATGCTTCTGCTTTAGCGGCTCCTTTGTTGCCTTTGCAGTATGTTCTTAGTCATTGTCATGCAGCCATAACCCATCTTTATTTTTCTGGCTGATGGAAGGAGCTTCAGTGGCTCGATTCATTGGCTCCTCAGTGGAAAGAAGTCATTCTGCAGAAAAAGAGCCTCAAAGAATCTTTAGGGCGTTTCTCTTCTTCAAACAGCTGATAGCAAACAGCATGACTTTACTTTCATCTGACCACAGGATGCTCAGGAATCTTCTCTCAATCATTCACACGTTTACTGGCAAACTTTAAATGGGCCTGATTGATTGGTGTGACACATCCGCACACAGCTGATATGGCGATTGTGGCTCAAGAGTTGGGAGTTTGCCTTGTAATCGGAAGGTTGCCGGTTCGAGCCCCAGCTCGGACAGTCTGCGTCGTTGTGTCGTTGTGACACTTCACCCGTTGCCTACTGGTGGTGGTCAGAGGGCCCGGTGGCGCCAGTGTCCGGCAGCCTCGCCTCTGTCAGTGCTCCCCAGGGCGGCTGTGGCTACAATGTAGCTGCCATCACCAGTGTGTGAATGTGTGTGTGAATGGGTGGATGACTGGATATGTAAAGCGCTTTGGGGTCCTTAGGGACTAGAAAAGCGCTATATAAATAAAGGCCATTTACCATATGTGCGAGCCAGCATTTATTAAAAAACAGCGACCAGTTGGGGTGAGAGAAGGAAAACAGGATAAAGACATGCTGTGGAAGAGAGACAGAGATTAATAACAGATATGATTCAATGCAGAGATACTGAAAAGTAAAAAACCCAATGCATCATGGGAATCCTCCAGCAGCCTACACCTTGCAGCATAACTAAGGGAGGATTCAGGGTCACCTGATCCAGTCCTAACTATATGCTTTAGCAAACATGTCTGACAGTAACCTGTCCTGGGTGTTGCTGGTCAAACTGAACTCAGCTTTCCAATTACTTTTTCTCACAGAACCAACTAGGATTGGACTATGTTTTCCTTAATAAATGAAATCATCAATTAAAAACTGCTTTTTGTAAGTTTGTAAAACAAAGAAAAACAAAACAAAACAAAACAAAACAAAAAAAACCCAAGACATAAAACAAACAAAAAAAGAACAAAGCAGTTAATGGCATTACACTCGTTTCCTTTTTGAATTTAACACCAACCTGTGTGTCATTTCTCCTCAGTGCTGACTTCACTGCTGGGCTGCAGACCCTCCCAAGGTTGGTACATTTTTCAAACGCATTAATAAACCACACAGCACTTTTCTCTGTAACATTTTTTTCAGTGTGGCTCCAGCCATCAGGGGTCTGTTTGCTCTCGATTTGCAGTATTTGCTGCAGTTACTCTGCCCGTTGCACTCTATACGACCACCTGAGACTTTAAGCTGTTAAAAACAATCATTTATAAAAATAAGTATTATTTTTATTGCAATTTTTTATTTCACTCAACTTTACTTCAGTTCTGTGTCTTGCCATCAGTGCACATCTGTTCATTGGTACATTTACATGCTTACTACAGGTGACCTATTTAACTTTCCCCGCTGCCTGTTCATACTAAACAGTCAACATGGCTAAAGTTTCTAATAACGAGATAAGTATAAGTAATTCCTGTGAGCCAACATCTCAGGCTTCAGACTGCACTAAAAACCTTCTGGTCCAGCCTTGTGTTTGTGAGGAGCAACCAGTGAGAAGACAGATGACTTCTTGTTTCATACATGCACTATATGCACCAAAGTCCAGGATCACACACCATGAATTGTAAGCTGTGCAAAATTAATTGCCATTTCCACTTTTACAAGAAATAAAGAGACCACAAATATAATTACATGACACATAGGTCACATGGTTGTAATGCGAGTCTCATGAGGAGGATTGCTTTTTGTAGTTGTCCCTTGTCATTTTGTTTAGTTTTGTTTTATAATTCTGTGTCTCTGTATTGTTGTTTAGTCTCCCTGTGTTTTGTTTCCTTTATTGTTCTGTTTCTGTTTCTGTTTTATTTTTGTTTCCTGTAACTAAGCCCTGTCATTCTGAAACAAGAAAAAGCAGTTGTAGGACCTCCTCAGCTGAGGTTGAGGTGGCTGAAAAAGCTGCTTGCAGAAAAACAGCAACAGTATTCAGGGTAGAGCAGCCTGTAAATAATGTGTCTTTTAAAACATTTGTCAACCCTTCATAGAAGGGTAACAATTTCACTTTATGTGTGCTTTAACTGAGATCAGCTGAGATGACCAATGTTTGGATGTCTTCTTCTGATGTTTCCCTCACAGCCCATCTGACTGTGAGTCCCAGCAGCTCTCAATTTTTCGAAGGAGACTTTGTGTCTTTGAGCTGTGAGGAGGACGACAGCTCTGCTGGATGGACTCTGAGGAGAAACACAAGCAGAGACACCAGAGCTGAGTGTGGAGATCACAATCAAGAATGGGGAGAGCCACCTGGTTCTTGCTGTAACATCAGCTACATCGACCCAATGGACACTGGAGTTTACTGGTGTGAGTCCAGAGAGGGTCCCATCAGTAACATGGTTAACCTGACAGTCACTGGTAAGCTGAGTGTGTGGAGTTAGTGCTGATGAAGCTGTGTGTAAATGGATGAAATGCTGTAGTTTGTCTCTGTGTTGAGGTGGATCAGTGATCCTGCAGAGTCCTGTCCTCCCTGTGATGGAGGGAGATGACGTCACTCTGCTCTGTAAAACAAACACCACCCCCTCCAACCTCCCAGCTGCTTTCTATAAAGATGGCTCCCTCATCAGGAAGCAGCCTACAGGTCACATGACCATCCAGCATGTTTCCAGGTCTGATGAAGGGCTCTACAAGTGTGACATCAGCGGTCATGGAGAGTCTCCATCCAGCTGGATCACTGTCACAGGTGACACACTCACCTGTTTGTGTATTCAGTATTCAAACATTCAGTGCATGAAAATAACTTTTTCTTCGGTTCGTTTAGAAAAACCCATCACTGCAGCTCCACCTGCCTCCACCCCTCCACCTGCGTTACCTCCTCTACTTGCTGTGTTGGTCTTTGGATCAGTCTGTGTTTTGGTTCTGCTGTTGTTACTGGTTCTAGTGATGAGGGAATGTGTCTGCAGAAAACTTGAAGGTGAGACTCAAATGTCTGGATTTTGTATGTGTGGCTTAATTTTGCTAAATGGTTTGTACATTTAAACAATTTCCTATATTTATATTTTGTGTCTACATTGTAAGTGCATGTTGTCACATTACAGCTCAAACTCTATAGTGTGAATTCCCAAAATTTATCATGTTTGGAATCTAAAGTGTTATTTTCACTACCTGAAAACATTCACTGCTTCCTCATCAGGTTTCATATGTATGTGTGAATTATAGTAAATGCATTTTTAACAACATACCCCTCATTTAGAAGAAACACATGGTCACTGTTAGCAACTTACAAAATAAGTCAGTGGTTGTGTTATGAAGTGTTACTTTTATCATCATGAAATATTACTCTGTGACCTCGAGGTATGGTCAGGTACAAATACTTGCTCTGAATGTTTTATTACAACTTATTATATTACAGTTTATCCTAATGTGCATTTTCACTTTGTTGTCTTTTGCAGTTCAGGCTGTTTTCATAGACTCTCCTAACCTCCCCTTCTTACTTTAGGATTATTCATTGTTTCAAACAGTTAAATATGTTTACTGAAAACTAAACCCTAAATGTAGAAGACACCTGTGCTACATGGTAGATTAGGGTGCATCTAAATTGAAGGCTCTATTATAAAGTGCTAATATTATCATTTCAATCTTTTAATTACATTTATAAAGAAAGGCCCACTCTGAGTGTCTTTAAATCATATTTTACTTTATTTTGGTTCAGCTGATCAAGAAGCTGGAGAAGATGCCATCACAGATGACACCACGTACAGCGAAATCAAAATAGCACAAGAGCCTCAGCAGACAGCGAGAGAGGCCAGAGGTAGTATTGTTTATATTTTTATATCTCTGTGAGGAGCAATGCTAGTTTGAATAAATCTTGCACAAATCAGACGTGGTCATTGTGCACATCTGTCCTGAGGGTCAGGTTAGTAACACAGTAAAAACAGATCCTAAATGTTTGGTGCTCAGTGTGAGATTTTTGGATAAGTTAAGCAAACGAATGCATTATGCCAGCATAGGTGCTGCACAGATGCCCATTTCATCTGCAGTATTCTACATATAAAACATTAATCATAGGGAATGTCTACATATTTTAAAATACCAGAACTATCAAGGAAACATAACAACATCTTTAAAAAGAAAATAATAATGTTAATGCTATAATAATGGTTGAAGGTATTCTGAATCTTTTAAAAAAAAGTTTCTTAGTTATGTGTGGAGGGAAACGTGATGAAGTGAAACAAGGAAACCAGCATTTATTCATGTGAGGCCACAGAGGTCAGAGGTCACTATAATTCCTTAATCTGCACGTTAGATTGTCATGTGGGAGTATCAGGAGCTCTTCTGCCCTTAATCAATACAGATTTGTGTTGCAAAGGTTGACTTCATTTTTTCTACAACTGTGTTTCATGTTGTTTGAATTGTGTGTCTTTGTGATCAGAGACGCCATCAAAGCCAGAGGTCATCTACTCTTCAGTGAAGAAGTTCACCCGTCCAACCACTGATGACCAGGCCATCAGACCGGAGTGCATTTAATACACCTCGAGTTACTCTTAGCTGTAACTTCACTCTAATTTATATATTTTAATTGTAGTTTGTGTTTGTTTGATCGTGTAGTTGTTCCTGCAGCAGAGATCTGGTTTCTCTGCAGGATCAATAAAGTCTTCTTCTCACTTGTTGATTTTCTTGTGTGCTTCTGGGTTTCATCAGGTCATCTGATGTGATGAATCTGAGCTGCTCCTGTTTTGTTGTGGCCGGCTGATAATTATCTTGAGTGATTGTAGCAAAGATTAAAGATAAACAAAACCACAACTGTGGATTATAATCAGCGCGAACATCAGTGAGTGGCTGTAAATCTAACACCAGAAAGTTTCAGTTCAGTGTTTGTGTGTCTGCGTCTGCTTAACCCTGAAACCAACATAGAGGAAATGATGCGTCAACTATTTCATATTTCAATTTGTGTGTAACGTTTAACAAAAAAAAAGTGAATATATGATGATTTTTTTCCTTTTTCATCTTTGCAAATTGAAGTGCGATTTTGACAAAATAATAATTGTCTTAATCCAAATGTTCAGACCAACACAGAGCAGATTACAGCTGTGGCTGACAGTAGGAAATCATATTTGCTGTGTTTTAAATGTTCGTCCTCCAGGGAGACGTTTACAGTGGTTCACTCTGCAGTCTGACATGAAAACAGAGAGCTGAGGTGTTTCGGTCTCTGACAAATATCAAACCCCTGAACAAGTGACTCAGACTGGAGGTCTGGATCTCATCAACTCTAATTCTGCTGACATCTATTGGTAAACCTGGTGTATTACAACACAGCTGCAACTTTATGCCAAATGAAGACACTTGGACATTAATTTAAAAAAACATCTAAATTATTGTAAATCATCATGACATCAGGACATTAGTTGTTAGTAATATATTAATGATCCATATTAAAATTGGCTACAAATAATTAAGACTTTTTTTTACTGTTGTCAACTTCAGAAATCACTCAGATGTTTAATTTACTTTTTAATGAGTGTGAAGCAAAACAACTACAAAGTTTCTTGTCTCCAAAGAGTGACTCGCTCACAGTCACTGCTGTGAGTGTGAATCAGAGGAAAACTGTTCACTTTGGATCAAAGTGTTGTATAAATGCAACCAGCAGGCGGCAGCACGGCTTCAGTTTGTTCAACAACATATGGTGGTTTCCACTCTGACCTTTGACCTTAGTGTGGGATTCATATTTTTCTTACTCAGCCAGTGTTTGCAGGTCTGTTGAAGCCACTGCATTTTAATCCAGTCAATGCAGACATGAAAATATATGTAAAAACACTTCACACACGTTAACATCAGGTATTTATGAACAGAGCCACTCAGTGTTTCTTCATAAACATTCATTAAATAACATAAAAGTGAATCTTAACTAGCATATAAAATTAAATATATATGAAGCAAATTGATCACTACCGATGTTAGTCTTTTTTTTTTTAAACAATGTCTTTTTATTAAGAGTTTTTCCTTTAATACATATAAACAGAAAAAAAGAAAAGGATTACAGATGATCTGTACATTCGGGTTAAGTAGCTCATTCATTTAGGCTGTGAAATAAAAGGGGGGGGAAAGAAAATGAAAAAATGGAAATACAGAGAAGAAGAAAAAAGGAGAAATATAAACATATGTATGATATTTCCCAAAGTAACATAATCCCTGCCAAATAAACCTGTTCATTCCCACCCAGGTCACTGCCCTAGACCTGTACACTGTATTTCCACACCTGACATAAGAGAGTTTGCTGGAAAATTCTCACAGATTTTGAAATGCATCAAGGAAGGGACCCCACATGCTTTGAAATTTGCCCTCCTGGCCAACAGGGAAGAGAATGATAATGCCTGTTTTTTAGAGGCCAGTAGAAGTACCTCATTCCTACTGATGCCAAACAGAGCAGGAAGGGGGCCAGGAGTGGAGAGCAAAGTGCAGCTGGTAAGGATATACTGTTGTCACTATGCAATTCCATTGGTCTTTCACGTGAAATTCCAATAAAATTCATTCATGTTTGTGGCTGTAATGTGAAAAAATGTGGGAAAGTTCAAGGGGGCCGAAAACTTTTGCAAGCCACTGTATCTTGGCTAATATTTTAGCGTCTGTGTTCAATAGGGGATGTGGGTCTATAAGAGGCACATTTCAACGGATCTCTTCCTTTCTTTGTAAAGTGTAATACAGGCTTCATAGAATGACTGAGGAATAGATCCTTGTCTGATGCAGTCCGTGAGGGTTGAACTAAGCTGCACGGACAATAATGAAGAGAAGTGTTTGAAAACTTCTGACGGAAAGACAACTGGACCTGAACACTTGCCAGATTGCAATGAAGCTATAGCTAAGGAAACTTCTAACTGAGAGATGGGTTCGTCCAGCCTTGTTTTAAGTCCTGGTGTTATTTCAGTAATGTCAAGTTTAGCTAAGAACTCATTAATTGCATTGCAGTCAGTTTGGGACTCGGAGGTGTAAAGCTGTGAGTAAAAATCCCTGAACACTTCATTGTTTTTTTCATGATCTGTGACTATGTTGCCATCTTGTTGTCAAATTTTAACAGTACTTTGCCTTGCCCCAGAAACTTTTAGAAGGCTCACCAGTAATTTATCAGGTTTGTCACCATACATATAAAATTTTGATTTGCCATGTAAGAGTAAATGTTCAGCTGAGTACAATGTGAGTAGATCAAGTCTTGTTTTAAGTTCTAAACGCTTTTTAAATATTTCAGAACTCTGTTTGAGAGCATACTGTTCATCGGTCTCCTTAATTTGTTGTATTAATATTTCTTTCATTGGTGGACTGTTTTTTTTTTTTTTTATTCTTGCCGAGTAAGCAATAATCTGGCCTCTGATATAAACCTTAAAGGCATCCCATACGACAAGGCTGGAAGTCTCTGGGGAAGAGTTGGTGGCAAAGTAAAAGCGTATCTCATCCTGGATAAACTTTACAAAATTTTTATCTGACAGAAGGGTTGAATTGAAGCGCCTCCCAACAGGAGGATTTGGAAGAGACAGACACAGAGTAAGAGGGGCGTGATCTGAAATAACTACACTATGGTAGGCAGAGGAGTGGACCTGCTGCAGACAATTAGTGTCAATGATAAAGTATCAATTCTTGAATATGTATGGTGCACATGTGAAAAATAGGAGTAATCTCTTTTATGAGGATTTAGGGTACGCCAAACATCACACAGTCCATATTCTGATAGAAAGGCATGAATGACAGATGCAGATTTGCTTAGAACATTACTCTTAGTGAATGAGCGATCCAGGGCTGTGTCGAACCAGCAGTTAAAATCACCCCCCAGAAAAAGAGAGTAGATATTTAATTTTGGTAAAGAGGACACATTTACTAGGGCAATGAGACGGTTATACAGTTTACCACTGACTATGACATATCTGCCATATTTGGAATAATTGGAAAGGGAATGTTCTGACCAATATAGAGACCCCACGTGCCCTAGCTTGGAAAAGTGAGTGAAAACACTGGCCCCTCCAACGTGAGAAGAGACAGACATCAGAGGCCCTGAGGTGGGTCACCTGGAGGAAAGCCACATCAGTGTTATGGTGTTTAACATGTGAGAAAACCTTCCTTCTCTTGACTGGATGATTTAGACCTTTAACTTTCCAGTTTAGAAAGCTTAACTGCAGACTAATCTGATTTATAGAGCAAAGACAATATTCACACTGGCCTTAAATGATAAGAACAAAATAACTGTACAGTGGGTGGAAATTAGTTCAGAACAGGTAAAAATAAATAAATAACCGAGTCAGTGTATAAGGTTCGTAGCAGTGACCCTTACCCTCCCCAAACCCTCCCCTGAAAATGAACAAGTACAAGCACTGAGCTCTTCAAACTTAACATATTTTAAGTGTTACTCCTGTCTTTGATAGCAACAACCTAGGTGTTGAAGCAATCTAACCACTGCTCCGGTGACCATAAGATATGTTTGCTATAAGACCCAGAAGCAGACGCAGAGAGAGGGGTTGCAAGTGTTAACAAAAAGCGAGCATTTATTTGGCTGTAAGCAATGGAACTAAGAAACAAAGAAGACTGAGAACGCTGAGTAAACTAAAGACTATGAAAGTCAGTGAAAACACCATGAAGAAACTATAAACACTGAGTAACTAAAAAACACAACAAAACTAAGGCAAACCTGTGACACACTATGACTGCGATGATAACAGACGATCTGACAAAGACTGAACTGAAACATACACACTAAATAGTTACAGGGATGATTAGGGGAAGTGGACACACATGGGATCCCAGCTGACACACATGAACCTAATGACAGGACAGGGAAAGTGAAATTAAATACAATGAACAAAGAACACTGGACCCTTTGAAAGTAAAAAAGGAAACATAAACGTAGACATGACACAAGGCGAACCAGAAAAACCATGAATTAAACTGCAAACTAGGCATTACCGCTTTTAACTAGATAACTGAAAAGAAACTGGAATACAGAAACAAAATAACATCAAACTCAGAAACACAGGGTCGCATGACCCAGGCCCATGACAGAAACCCCTAATCTAACTGTTAAGTTTTGAAACTGTATCAGAATCAGAATCAGAATCAGAATGGGGTTTATTGCCAGATGTTGAGGTTTACAACATTAGGAAATTGCTGCGGTGCTTCAGTGCAAACAATAAGAATTAAAGTGCTATGTAGAAAGAAAGATATGTGCATGAGATATACATGAGATATATACATGAGTATCAGCCACCAAGTCCAAATGTAATTGTTGGAGTGTTTCAATGTAGTCCAAGTACGTAAACAAACAAACACAAAAAGGCAGATATAGTTCAATAAGTACTGCTGGCACAACTGAATCATTGAATGAGAACAGTCAGAAGGCTACGGAGAGATAACGAAGCTCCCCATCTCCATGCAACAGGTATTACGGCATTATCCAACGAGTAGAGGTCAATGAGGGTAATGAGGTTACCTTCTTATTTATCAAAGAAAAAAAAGAAAATTATGGAGTTAAAGGAAGAGTATTAATCAGCATTTCAGTACTATAACATTCAGACCATATAGCTGCACTCGGAGGGGAAAAGCAGCGTCTTACGTAGATGCAGACGGCGCCTCTATACATGTATGCAATGTTTGTACCTGCATTTGGTATCACTGTTTTATTAGTAAAATGACGACCCTATCGAAATCCCAGTAACAGTTCCTGATTTTGGCATAATAACTAGTTACCGTGCTCGTTACCACAATAATAACGTAGTTAAAGTAACGCGTTACTTAATAACGCGTTAGTCCCTACAAAGATGTAGACATTGAGCCCTCCTGGGAGGGGCCATGCTGACATCTGCTGCTCTCAGCTCTAGCACACACAACTCACAGACACACAATCTTGGGTGGCTGCTGCCTCTAAACATATCATACATTATTTATCTTGTGTACAGCTTAATAAGATTCAGCATTTATTATTTACTGTTACCTACGCATATGTTGGATGTTGCTGTAATTTCGCTACAGCATTGTTTTCTTTGTTTTTCCTTTCCTTGAGCAGGTGGTGAAGCAGATTTTCATCATCCTTTCTCTCTATCCTCTTTCTCCTATTTTTCTTTCCCTCTCCTTCTCTTAACTTTCTTCCTAACTTTTCTTATTGTTTTTCTTTCCAGTTCCCGAGTCCAGTCCAGCCTGATTACAATAATTTGGAATAAAAATAACTAATACAGATCAAATAAACTATGACAATCAAGTGGACCAGTATAGAAAAAGGTGCACTTGGGAAAGTAAATGTTAGGCACATTTTTGTTGGCCAGACAGGACGGACGGACGGACAGAAAGAAATATAATCATCCTCAGCTCATCTGCTCCAGTGACACTGACACCTTCAATGGCAGCACATTTAGATTATTCCAAGCTTCAAAATATGGAAACATCCTGTGAGTAAAAGTGTGTGTGAAGGTGTGTGTGTGTGTGTTAGTATCAGGATCAGAGAACGACAGCTTTCCTCTGTTCCAGTCCAGATTCACTCCAGATTCTGGAATGAGAGAGGAGTGGATTGAGCTGATGGTGAGTGTGTTGAGTATTTACCTAAAAAGAACCGTATTCTCCATAATCCAGACTCTGTGTCTCTCTTCCTCTGTACAGACTCTGATAACACACCCAGGTCCCACCATGTACTGTCTCTAACCTCAACATCCCAGCTGTGAGTTCCTGAGTTAAAGCCCTCAGAGTCCAGGACAGAGCAGGAATAATCAAACCTCTCTGGAATATCAGGAAGCTGCTGCCTCTCTTTTCCTCATCTTACGCTGGTCAGATCTTCAGGCAAGATGAGGTCTGGATGAGCAGAGTTCGGGTCCAGAATGAGAGGAGTGTACGAGACCATGTCCTTCATGTTGTTCCAGATGTTGAAGGTCAGGTTGCCCAGGTGTTTAGCCTGGTCTATCAGAGCTCCTGAGGGCAGCTTTGGATCATCCAGCAGGGGCAGCGCTGGACTCTTTCCTCTGCAGCTCTCAGCTCCTCCTGTGTGGCTCTGACTATGTCTAAAAGAGCTGCTATCTCTCTGCTCAAAGCCTCCATCTTCTCCTTCATCATCCCACTCTTCTGCTTCTTTTCTTCTTTCAGTGCAGCCAGCCTGGCCTCCTCTTCCTCTGCTAGAAACTGGTGAAGCTTCTTAAACTGCCTATCTGTGTGTCGGGCCTGGACCTCAATGTGTTCTGCTGTTTGAGCAAACTTCACTTGAACTTCTTTACAAACCTTTAACTTTTCCTGATACTTGTTCCGTAAGAAAAATTGACAAACGGTCCCTAAAAATCTGTTTAAAGGTGCATTATCCTCTGAAGATCTTCTCTTACAAAGTGGACAGCCATATATTGTTCTCTCTCCCCACCATCGCTTCAGACATTCTTTACAGAAGTTGTGGCGACATGACAGAAGAACAGGATCTCTGAAGACCTCCAGACAGACCGGACAGCAGAGATCCTCCTCTAATATGGAAGCCATTGAGTCTGTGAGTGAATCTGAAAACAGCAGACAGGAAGTAGAGTCAGTCCTGGCTCTCCTCCCTCCTCTACTACCTTCACTGAAACTTCCTTTGAGTTGTGTTTTTGCTCAAACTCACATTCAGTGTGTGGAGTGTCAGCAGTTTGAAGCAGCAGTGTTGGAGTTCTCCACTCGTCTCTCCTGTAGCTGGACTCACTCGGAGGAAGCTGCTAGTTTGGTCTGAACTCAGTCTGATCGTCTGTGTCTCTCTCTTTACTGAGGAAGAAGATCACCCTGTTTCATCCCTGTTTCCCTGATTTGTCTCAGGTGAGTGATGTGAAGGGCGGAGCTTCATTCATTTCCTTTTATAGAGGCTATTGCTTCCCCCATAAACAAGGGTGTGATTCATTCCAGGGTTTAGTCGTTTACCTGCCAGCAGCTGTGAAACATCTCACAACATGTAGTGTGACTCAGTCTTTCACCTGTTTGTCAGCTTTTATTTTGGACTTTGTTTTTGTTATTTGTCAGGTTTCCAGCAGTGGGAGTGTAACACAGTTACACAAACACAGGTGGTGTTAAGGTGAATTCACTTTGTTGCAGAGCTATAAAAGTGAAATGGATCTTAAAATTGCGTTTCTGGCTCCTCTCACTGAACAAAGCAGCTGTTACTGCAGGGTTGAGCAACTCCAGGCCTCAATGGCCGGTGTCCTGCAGGTTTTAGATCTCACCCTGGGTAAACACACCTGAATGAAATGATTAGTTCATTACCAGGCCTCTGGAGAACTTCAAGACATGAGGGGTGTCCAAATTCACGGTCTGCATCCTTGGAGGTCGCGGCCTTCTCGGTCTACCACTAGAAACGTTTCGCACAGCATTGTTTGACAGAAATGATGGAGAAATATGATTTTGTTCAGCTTTTTGTTTTTATATGAGCTTTGTTTGATTTGTTAAGTATCTGAGGCTGAGACCACGGGACTGTAAAAACATGATTGTTGGGCTTCATTTCTGTACTTAACAGTCATTTCAAACTTAGCTAGTAAATAACAATTAGCTTATGTTGTTCATGAGGCTAAAGTCATCTCACTTTGGTAATGTAAAGATAATGTGGCCAACATTAAAGTTATTATAATATTAATCATAATTGCAGCAGTGAACTTGAACTCTGTGTCAAATACTGAGCTTCAAGAAAGAAGCACCAGTTTCAGTGCGCTGGGATTGACAGGAAGTGAACAGGCTCTCTGTTGCTTAGAAACAAGAAGTGACAAACCGTAAATCCTCTCAGTCTAAGGAGCTTGGAAAGAAAAGCGTCTGGACTTCTTTAAGTTGCTTGAATTCTTTAAGTTGCTTGAAAACATTTCACCTGTCATCTGAGAAACTTCAGTCCTCGAAAGAGTGACCTTTGTCCTTTAGATGCAGATGGACAGCTGAGTCTTGCCCTGTGGAGGTGGCTCTTCTATGTTGTGCCATGCGTTTTTTGAAGAAGCCAATGTACATATCTTGGACAGAGAAGACAGATGGTTTGAAAGACGAGTCAAAGAAGCCATCTATGTCCACTGTGAGCGACCATCTTTGAACAGAGGCGGTGGTTCAAGACACCAACTATCTGCCATCTATAATCCAGTTTTGTTTCCTGAATGAACCTCTGTCCTCCCTCACTCCCCCAGGTCTTACTGCCCGCCTACCTGCCATCAGTGAAGAGCCAGGTGAGTTTTTTACCCTCCGATCTGCAGAGAAAACCTACATTTTTGACAAAAGGGGTTCTTCTCATCCATGCCTTTCACAATCAAAACTCTTTACATATCTGTACTGTGTTCTTGCACTAGCAGAAAATGGCTTACAGAGGTGCATTAACATCCCCCTTGGCTTGCTGCATGTACGTTGGGGTTCTTTCCAGTGGACGAGAGGGTTAGTTCCCTGCGCCCTGAGGTAGCGGTATGCTTTATCGAGCTCCGGTGGAGATTTAAGTATTTCTAGGCAATTTCTTGCCAAATAACTCACAGAGAATGTTAGAAAAGTGAGTGGTGCGCCCACTTCCAGTGTCTTCAGGGAGGACGCGGATGTTCTGACGCCTACTACGGCTCTCCGGGATGCATCCGGAGCACATAAGAGAGGTGGAGAATAAACTTAACCTGGGTGTCTGTCGTCTTGTGTAGTCTGGGAGACGATTGAATGTTGGGGTGGGTACAGTTTCCTCTGCGGTGGGGTAGGGTGGGCTGCCCCGGGTCCTGTGGGGCTTGGCAGTGCTACCGTAGGCCCTGGTCTGGATGGACCTGGGCTCCCTTGCCTTGGTGGGTACCAGAGGACGGGGGTACCTACTGGGGTCAGCGGGGGAGCTGGCCCTAGGGAGGGGCATCCTCCCCTCCCTCCTTTACCTTCCCATCCCCGGCTACCTCCCTCTTCCCGCTCCACCACACTCACCCACACAGGTAGGGCCTTGGGTTGCGGGTGTGTCACAAGGGTGCAGGGGGGACATTCCCCCCCCTCTGTCCCCTTCTGGCCACCTGTGCCTCAATTTTATCTCACAATTTAGACATCCACATTACTTACACTCTCATAACACACACATATATATATATATAGGGCCTTGAGGGTGGGCACGTTAACGGCGTCCAGTGGACGGTCTGGGTACTCAAACCTACCTCTGGCGCTGGTGCCCACCTCTCAATTTTAAATCCATGTAGACATTGAGGGTTCTCGGGAGGGGCCGTGCTAACACCTGCTGCTCTCTGGCAGCAGCACCATGCTCTCCCGGGAGGAGTATTGGTCCAGTGGTGGGTGCAGAAGATTGTCAGGGGAGGATTTGTGATAGATCGATTGCACCAAGTGAAACTGAAGGATTACAAGAATGTAGTGTGACTAGATTTGATGTGTAGTTTGGAGGCACCAGCAAAATGACAGAAGGCAGAACTGAAGGTTGCAGAGTTGAAGCTGTTACAATTTTCATTGGGAGTGACCAGAATAGACAAGATTAAAAACAGATCTATCAGTGGGACAGATCAGTGTGAGCTGTTTGGAGACAAAGTTAGAGAGGCAAGGATGGGATACTTTGGCCATGTGGAGGGATAGTGGATATGTTACACAAAGGATGTTGAACATGGAGCTGCTAGGGAGAGAGTAAAGAAGAAGACCTCAGGGGAGGCATGCATCATAGAGTTTAGAGTGGTCTTAAAGCCCACAGACCTTCCACAAATTTGTCTCTTAAATTAAAAGGTTTTATGTTCTATTATAGCTCAATAAAACTTAAACCTCATCAGGCATCATCTACCATTTTAATTTTTTCGAATCATTTCTGTCCACTATACAGGATGAAGTGCTGGCTTCTCTGGTGGCTGGTGTTTTTTGTGTCACACCAACCCTCTGCATGTCCTCCCCCAAAAACAGACTGAACACAATGGAAGATCAAAGTTCAGGAGGTCAGGGTTCCTGCGAGGATCAGTGTCAGAAAGGTAGGCTGCTTTCATTTTGTCCGAAGGCTGTTGTTTCCATGCTTCAGGGTGAAATGTCGCACCTACAGATCTTTGTTCTTCTGTAACACAAGTAAATCAGAATGTACCAAAGTTTTCAGGTGGAAATGTGACAGATTCTGTAGGACTCAATCAACTTGAATTTAGTGAAAATGTGCATATATTTTAATTCTTTTATTTTACAGATGATTCCTGTTGCTGTATGAACCATGTAGACAACATTCTTAAAAAGGGAAGCCTTGATGACGCTATCAAGTAAACTCATTCGTTCCAAATCATAGCACAGTTTTTTTGATTGTTTTTACCCTTTTGGAGTTTAATACTTTTGAAAACTCTTTGATCAAATATGTATGTAAGAGTGAACGACAGAGAGTTGAGATTTTAAGGTATTTAAGACAGTTTGTGGTATGAAAATAATGAAAGTCTTTACAACAACCTAATATTTTCTTGTCCTTTTTCACAAGAGCAATTATGCAGCTAGAAGAGTTTCTACTAGAAGATCAAATAAAAGGAACTGTTTCATCAATGAGTTCTGACAATGTTGTTACCCTCGTGTATAAACCCAGTGGTTCCTTTGAAGGCCTCGACATTTATGCCAGCTATAATGAGGTATTTTTTAAAAATATGATTTCAGAGTAATTCAGAATTACTGTGACACTGATATTTTAACTTGCTAATCATTTTTAAGAAGCAGAACTGGAAATATCAGTTTTGTATACCATTTTGGTCCAGACTGAAATGTCTTGGCAACTACTGGATTGTCATGAATGTGGCTGTCACGGGTCTGGGTCCGTTGGACCCAGTATGTGGAGTTTCATGTTTTTGTTATTCCATGTTTGAGGTTATTATGTTTTGGTTTTAGTTTGCATCAGGGATTGTTTTCTTGTTCTCTTGTTGTGTTTATGATGATGATTATGATGTTTATTATTTGAGTTTCATGTTTAAGGATTTGTTCTCGGTTGTATCTCACGTTTAGTTTAGTTCAGGTTCCATGTGTCATTCTGTCTGTCTCTCAGTGTCAGGTCTGCGTCTTGAGTCCCGTCAGTGTGTTTCCTGTTTTACTTTCACAGTCTGTCCTATGTTAATGTTTCTAGTTTTGCTTCCCTTGTCTCGTCCTGCCTAATTACTCCCAGCTGTGCTCTCCTCCTGTGGCTCATTCCCCCTCGTTATCCCTCAGTGTATTTAAGTCATGTCTTCCGTCATTGTAGTTGCTGGTCCGTCTGTGTATTCCACCCTGCCTCATCTGCGTGTTCTCCCTGCTGTCCGCCGTTAGTCTCTTCTGGTCGTTCTCGTTAAGGTTTGTGCTCTGTAGTTTAGTTGATCCCAGTATAGTTTAGTTCCAGCTCCATTTGCCGTTTGTATTTACTTTCATGTTCAATAAACCACCTTTACACCTTCACGACTGCCTGCACTTGGATCCTCCTTCATTTCCTCCACACGGCTCACCTCACTCGCCGTGACAGTGGCTGTGTGCAGACAGGAAAAGGATCCAAATGCAGACTGAAAGGCAGGACGTGAATTCAAAAATCACAGCTTTATTGCTGGATGCAAAACAATACAAAACTAAACTGGAAAAATCTAATAATAATTTACACAGGGGAACACATAGAGAGGTACGCAGCAATAAGGGAGTTCCTCATGGAACTGAGGAAGACACTGGAAGACACTGACATAAATACACAGAGGGATAACCAGGAAGTGAGAACACATGGGGAACACACCCGACACAAATAACCATAATGAGATGCGGGAAGCAAGACTGAACAGAATGAACATGGAAACACGAGACCTTCACAATAAGACAGGAAACAGAGGAACATGATGCAGAAGTGGAGGAGAGGCAGACGAGAGGGAGCGAGGGAACACAGGGGAGAGAGAGCCAAAATGACGGGCCGGGGAAACATAAACCCAGATGCACAGAAGGAGACAGAGGGCAACCACACAAGGAGGAATCTAAATCACAAAAGCTAAACAGAATATAAACTGTAAGAATAACAAGTGGACTTAAACATAATACAAAATGACAAAAAACACAAGAAAACTGAAAACACTGGGTCAAAAGACCATGACACTGGATGACTTGCTTTAAAATGACATCTATAGATTTGGTTAAAAAATGATGACATTTTTATGCTATCACTGTTAAGAAAACAAGATGGATTGTTAATGTACATGTATTTTGATTACCTTTGCTCTGATTTTCCCTAATCAACGCAAAATGTTGTATATTACTTACTCAACATTCCTTGTTTCCTTGTTTTAACCACAACATTTATGCATTAAAGTTGATGCTGTTTCACTTTTAGGAATCTAAGAATCTTGATAACTTGTCATCTAATTCCACAAATTTGACATCGTTTTGATTAAAATGTCTAAACAGCAGTAATGGATTCCCATGTAATTCCCCAATAAATCTGCAGCTGTGGTTTGGAAAGGACCCATCCTGCCCTCTGTGTACAGTCCCAGCAACACTCAAGCACATCTTGGTTGGTTATAGGACTAGCCTTACTCAGGGCAGATACACATGGAGACACAACCAGGTCTGTCAGTTTTCATCAGCATTTGTCCGGGAAGGGAGACAAGCTGAGGACAAGCCCCTCAACCCGGACCTGGGCCCGCTGAAGGTTGCCAGGGATTGGCAGATGCAAGTGGACTTGGATCAGAGGCTAATTTTTCCCACAGAGATCGTAACAACTACTCTGCGACCAGACCTTCGTCCTTTGGTCTAACTCCCAAAAACTTGCATACACCACTGAGCTGACGGTACCATGGGATGATGCAAGTGAGGAAGCATTTGAGCGTAAGAAGCTGCAGTATGCCAACTTAGCAGCTGAGGCAGAGGACAGAGGCTGGAAGATCAAGATGTGCTCGGTGGAAGTGGGGTCCAGGGGCTTTGTTGCCAGTACAACAGTGAAACTGCTTAGAGAGATTGGGATCAGAGGACAGGCACTATGGCAGGCTATAAGAGAATTAGCTAACAATGCTGAGAGGACCAGTCACTGGCTATGGATAAAAAGGGCTGACATCAACTGGGCAGCTAAGGCCGTCAACTAACCCAGAGATACACACACAGGATTGATCAACCTGTGGTGGGCTTGCCTCAGCAGAGGGCATCAAAAGGGTAGAAAACCTAACATTAGAAAGTTTGCTGGTTGACCGATACAGCTGTCTCGTGCCTCCTGGAGGCTGTGCAGTTAACCTCATGCCAACATAGCAGACAGGTCGGGCCTGGCTCTGGTGTATCACCAGCACTGGTGGCTGACTTCTGGCATGGTATGTCATCCAGATTTGGGCCAGGTCTGGCATAGATGGCACTGTTTATGTGATGGCATGCTACATCTGGCCAGATTGTGGTTTGGTTTATGTGGCCCTGACTCATAGAAAACAGGTCTGGGCCAGATCCGGCATCAAGCCACTTCTGGCTGACTGGTGTCATGGCAGGGTGTATGTCAACCAGATGTAGGCCAGGTCTGGCAATGATGGCACTGTTTATGTTCCTATTTTCCTATTTTAGTTAGACGTATAGAGGGGGAAGAGGAAGGATGATATGACAGTACCCTGAGGCACCCCTGTGCTGCTCAGGATGTTATCCGAGCTCTTCAGCTGGACATGCTATGTTCTGCCATCTGCTCTCACTCAATGTTCATTGGTTCATTAACTTGTGCCCATATTAAATGTTCCATTTTAATCTACATCTGGTCTTTACATCGCTCGTGTTGCTCACTTGAAAATTTTTTAGTCTGTTTTCATTTAAAGTTTCTGCTGCCAAAGATCAGCTGATGATCTGTAAAAAATATTAAACATGGAAAAACTGGACTATTTGACCAGTGCAGTGTTTCCTCAATCACCTGTCTGTCTCCTGCTTATTATGGTCTATTAAACTGGACTTTGCCATGCACTTCCTTTTTTGTTTTTAATTTAAACCACCGTTAATGGAAATGCTGCAAAATAAAATGAAAGTGTATTTTCTCCACAGGTGCCTGTTTCTGGCTCTGACACAAATGGCACTGAGTCCTTCTTCTCTACAGACCAGAAGATTTTAACATACATTTCTCTGATTGGCTGCAGTCGCTCTCTTTTTGCCCTCATCATCACTGTTTTGCTCTTCATCACAAATAGGTAATTATTATTATTTTTTGCTTGATGACATTCTTTAAACTTTAACCCTCCTTTCCTCCACATTTTTAGTAGCATCCTCCTGTCCTGGTCCCATGATTTCTCCAGCATCTGCTTCTGATGTTTTATCAGTTAATTATCCTTTTTTCCTTATCCCATCGTCTCTTTTCATCTTGCAAGAAATTTCAGATTTTCTTCTATATTTATATTATACATTCTTTCTTCTCTGACTGGATTTTGACCAAACAGGATATGACCAAATAATCTATGTGAAAGTTGTGACTTACCATGAATCACATCTCCTGTATTTGCCAGAAAAGTCAGAGAACGTGTCTCTATGAAGGTCCACATGGCTCTTGCTCTTCACTACTCCCTGCTGGCCACTTTCAGCTGGATGGCTTTGGAGGGATTCCACCTCTACCTTTACTTTGTCCAAATCTTTTACATCAATGTCAGCAGATACCTGCTCAAACTCAGCGTGGTGGAATGGGGTGGAGTCGAGTACTCCAAACAGGAAGTTCTCTTTATCAGATTATCGTCTTTATCAGGCAGACCAATGAAAATGCAATGTAAGGAATGAATTTGCCAGCATGTAAAAACTCGTGAAATATTTTACATTCAGTTTTTGGCAGTATCTCCAGCTTCCATGAAACTGCAATCTAAGAAACAAATTTGAATGCAAAATCTTAACTAATTTTTATTTATTAACTTTTTTGTATGTGCATCAGAATTTCTGTTTACTTGCATTGTTAGAAGAAAAAAAGAATACAATTTGTTTTGGTTGATACACTGACTCACCTACATATTTGTAACAGAATGCCTTAATTGCTTTTCAATGTGTAACATTTTTATCATCATCTATTTCCTTTCTTTGTAGGTGCTATATTACCCAAGGCATAATGAAAATGGTGACTACAGTGGGACCGTTCGTCATTGTGTTTCTCTTTAACATGATTATGTTTGCGGTGACAATCAGATGTGTATTCACTGTCGGCCAAAGCAGAGAGGTAATTTTTTTCATCTTTTTAAAATGATCTTGAAGATAAGTCCGATCTTATCAAGATGGTGTAGGAGTGAAGGCAGCCTTTAACCCATAATTTCCTTAGGGATTAATAACGTTCAATCAATCAATATATCAATCAATCAATCAATCAATCAATCAATCAATCAATCAAGATCATTCACCTTTTTTAAATTTCTATCCTCTTTTTACTTGATAAAAATACTCTACAATGGGTTGTCTAATTTGGCTTTTTTAAATAAAAATTTATGTACTTGTAATATTTTACCATCACGACTTAAAATTTAGTTTCCATTACACACACACTGTATGAGTAAACAGCCGTCTGTTAAGAGAACGCAATTTCAAACAAACTGAAAGTTTTCTTTTCAAGGACTCTGCAGGTCATCTATAGCCTGCTGTATTATGTTTCTTTCTATATTTGTTAAATCATTTTTGGACAGACTGAATGCAATAGAGCCATGCACAGCATGTGTCCCCCTCTGGGAGTAGGCATTCTGCTTAGCCTTCCCTGGGGCCTGGTCTCCTTCTCATTTGGACAGCTGTCCACTGCTGGCCTGTACCTCTTCTGCATCCTGAACTCACTGCAAGGTCTGTACAGTCTGCCACTATGTGTGTTTCTGTTGAAGGGACTTATGAGGATTAGCCTTTCAACAAAGTTAAGGTAAACTTCTGATCATATGCAACATGGGCAAACCATAATTTGCCCAAAAAGTCACTAGTTAACGTGCGCATGTTACACCCCTGAAAACAGGGGGAAAAGAATTACAAGAGTGATTTTGACATGCTTCTCTCATGCAGTTGTTTATTGCAATCAAAATGAACATAAATATTTCACATTCTGTACTGCTTAATGTCACATGGTGGAAAGAAAAGCTAAATAATAAACCAAAATAATAAAGTGCTTTCTATACATATACCTGAACAGGTTTCCTGACAAAATGGTTGTAGCTCCTGCCGTTAGCTTAATGGCCATTATACTGTATAAAACTGAGGCACAAAACTGCCGTGTCTATGTGCACAAAACAACTGTAATATAATGCTTCTAAAGCTTACAAAACAGTGAAGGGTTACCTATTACCTTCTACATGCATTTCTAAATCCTTTGCTAATTCATAAAAACTGCATAAAACCTAAAAAATTTGCTTTGTTTGTTGTTCAGATGTAATAATATTCCTGTTAACACAACTAGTTTAGAGCAGACTGATGCTTTATTAAGTTAAATAAGCAGACGCTTACTCAGCACCGTGGTTGTTGGTGGTACACATGGTGTCGTAGTTCTGCCGGTGGGTACATGGCGTGCACATTGTTTGTGTAGTCCCGCCCGGTGCTGGTTGTAATGGATGAGCTACTCTACTTCTCCTCCAGCGCCTGCAAACGAGGCACAAAACAGACAAACAGACCGACAGAAAGTGAGTTGTCACACAGTGTTGGGGAGTAGCGTAATACGTGTACCGCTGTTATGTATTTAAAATGCAAAATATGAGTAACTGCATTCTGTTACAGTTACCATCTAAAAAGGTGGTATTTAGAATACCAGCGTGGGTTGTCACACTATCCAAAGTTCACGGGCAGGGGAGGTTATCCCAGCCTGCTTCAGGCTATTAAACAATGCAGCCTGAAATAGCACCGACCAGAGCTAACACAGCTTAGAATCACCATTTAACTTAATTTGCACATTGTCAGCCTGCTGGAGGCTGAAGTACCTGAGATAAACACATGCAGGAATAGGTTGAACGCGTGAGATGGCACTGTAAGTGACCGATTAAGCACATCTAATAAAAGTAAAAATGATTTAAGATAAAGGTGCTCATCCTCCTGCTCATCTGGGGGACCATCAGTGGTTTCCCAGGCCTTCCAAGAGACATAATCTCTTATTTTTTATATTTTTAAATGTTACCACTGTTTAATTTACACAATATTTTGTATTATTTCACTTGAAATCTGTAAAATTTTTAGAAAAGCTTTATATGTAATCTGGTGTAGTGGAAGCATCAGTTTCACACAAACTGATTTCTAACAGATGGAGAAGTTGGAGTTTTTCCTGAACAGGCCCACCTCCCTGGTGGATTTTCTTTGTTTAGGGTTTTTGGGATATCCCGTCTAACACATGACTAATTAATGTGAAAGCCTCTGCTAAAATCTGACAAGAGCGATGTTTTTACTATTCATCATGTGGTGTGCTAAACCAAATGTGAATTGTGCTAACATGTGAGATTTTCAATTATTTTGAGCAAAGTATTTCAAAACATTACTCTAATACAGAGGCGGGGGACTCTAGCCCCCGAGGGCCGGTGTCCTGCAGGTTTTAGATGTGTCCTTGATCCAACACAGCTGATTTAAATGGCTAAATTACTTCCTCAACATGTCTTGAAGTTCTCCAGAGGCCTGGTAATGAACTAATCATTTGATTCAGGTGTTGACCCAGGGTGAGATCTAAAACCTGCAGGACACCGGCCCTTAGGCTGGAGTCCCCACCCCTGCTCTAATAGAACTACACAAAGTAAAAAACAAACAAACAAACAATCATATTAAATTTTAAACTTGATTTGTTGCGCTTTTGTCTTTTTGTGGCAAATTAATGAAACTCAAACCTTACGTGTAGCAAAGTGGAGACACCAAATCTGAACAAAACAGAAGAAAATATTTTAGATTTTTCTTTAAGATAATTTAAGTGCTGTGGTTTAAAGAAACTATCAACCTAAACTATTTATCTTCTGTCCCCTGTAGTAGGCATAAGAATCTGTCTCATCTTATTGAATTGACCACAACTAAGAGCCAGTAAATTCGGATTCTAGTTTATCTGAATCATGCTGTGAACACATGATCTGAACTTCTAGTTTTTTCTCTAAAACCTGGTTTATGTAAACAGAGGGCCACCTGTTTGGTGGTTTGGGGCAATGTTGTTTTTGTTGGGTTTATGTTTTATTATTGTCATTTGTGCATAGAAATTTATAATCATTTATGCTTAGAAGTATATAAATGTTTGTAGATTGATAGAGGTTTGATCCTTAGCAGTCTGTAAAGACTCTGTGTGCCTTCCAGAGTGTTCTGGCATGCACACACACACCCTAAGGTCATGAGAGAGGTCATACCTTCTCTTTCTAATTTATACTTTAGGAGGACACCTACTCTGTATATGCTTAAAACAAACCATCCTAGGTGAACTTCAACGCCTTTGTTCCTCTTTTGTTAAGACATAGAAAAAGCACCACACAAAAATACTGCATAAGGAAACCAACAAGGATACCCAATGGATTTACTTTGCCAAATGGATCATCGTAGCATTGCCGTATTGGTCCATTTGGTCGATCTTTGTTTTTATTATTTATTATATTTTATTTTCAGATGTTACAGACGGGACAGACATGAGTGAGAGACAGGAAAGGGAGAATGTTAGTGGAAAATGATTCTATGTTTCTTTACCTTCTTTTAAATGTACAAAGATGCCTTTTCTCTGCCCTTTGTCTATGGTTAGATTAGTTTAGAATTATCCTTTTAGACTTTCCCAGCGAAGACATATTGTTTTGGGACATATTGTTTTAGATTGTTTTATCTCTCACAGCTTTCTCCCAGCTCTCTGCTGACGAGACTAGCGCCACATATGGAGTTGTTTATTTTATCTGTTTATTATTTTCTTATCCTGTTCTCACTGTCTTTCCTATAAAAAGTGCCAAGCCTCTGTTCACGACGTGAGTTGTTCTCAGCAGCTCACCCGTGTACACGTTTAGCAAAGAAAGTAACTTTGTCTCATTGTGTCTTTATTTCTCCTGGGTTTTTTACAGAGTTTTCCCCCAACATTTCTTGGTCCTTCGAGCCGGAGCGCCTCCATCGTGTCCCATCTCCGTGACCAGTCCACGTTGTTCGCCTGTCGACAGCTCACACACCAGGTGTGTGGAAAAAGACCAAGAGCGTTAAATTCGGGTCTTGGCCAACGTCTTAGAAAGCGACCCACGGTGGTGGGGCCCGATCGAGGTGGACCAGACCCGGCGACACTGACCAGGTAGATACAGACACACTGACACAATCTTGCGTAAAACGTATTTTAAATTCAGGGAATTTAAAATAGCGGAAGTAGCTCGTCGACTGGTAGCTCTGGGAGCTCGTCGACTGGTAGCGTAGCTCGTCGACTGGTAGCTCTGGGAGCTCGTCGACTGGTAGCTTTGGAGCTCTGGGTAGCTCCCCCAGCTGGGTCTAGACTGGGTCTAGGGAGTAAGTAGCTCTGGGAGCTCCCCTTATCATAAGGGTTCCGGTCGCGCGCGCGTCGAAGCTGTGAATGTGAATGTGTGTGTGTGTGTGTATTGTTTTAATTTACGGAGCAAGCTGAATTTTCACGGTCCAATAAGAGACTGAGCTGCTCCTACTGTGTTTTTCTTTTACTGCTGTTCACTGACGTGCTGGTGAGTTGAGAGAACGGTCGAGTTCCGTCTCGTAAAGTTCACACCGCTTTCGGAACTAGTCCGAAAGTCGAAGGGCGTGTGAGCAACCACTCTCGTCTCTAATACCAGCGAAGGTGATAGCAGCTGTATCGTGTATATATTACTTAAACAAAAATAAGTAAATACATAAATAAGATGGGTAATCAAGCAAGTGAAATTAAAACTCACTCCTGCTGACGAGCAGTGGTGAGAAAAGAAAAGTCCAGACGCCGGACAAAACAATGTCTGTAAATTGAGAGATTTAAGAAAACAAAATATAAACAGTCAGAAGAACAGAACTCAACTGCCAGTTTAGTAAAACCAGAAGACGAGACACTGTGCAGTGCCCACAATCCTTTTAGTAAACCAACACTCATTCCTGCAGCCGCATCTGCAGCAACACCCATATCAGGAAGAACATAATAATCCCTTATTAAGTGAAAACTAGAGATCACAGTAGTTTGAGGTAGTTTAAAAGGGTTGAAAACAGACCCCACTGAGTAGATATAAATATAAAAAGTACGAAATAAAGATAAACAAAGGGAAAATTACAGTAGAAATTATCTTTAGAGTATTTGAAATTAATAATAGCAAGGATAACAACCTGTAAAGTGATATTAACAATGAAACACAGTTGGCATGATGACCATGCCCACAATGTATAAAATGGATATAAAGCAAATAATTCACACGAAAATATTTTAATAACATAAATAAAGTATATTAAGGCTGTGTCACTGTTCAGCCAAGGACAGTGTGTGAAAAGGTAACTGTCTCCACCTTGGGAAAAGGATGATACTGCAGGTCATCTGAAGCCCTTGATGGATACAAAATAAAATATAAATAATATAATAGAACTGCCTGGTCCGCCATGCAACAGAGAGAACAAATGTGACCGCAGATTGGATGAATTCTAAATGATCTGTTTGCTGAATAAGATGATCCTAACTAACAAATTGGCTCAGTAGTAGTATAATGGTACACACTGATAAAATATTATAATATGCTATTGCTGTTATATAAGACAAAGAGGATAATATTAACAATGACATAATATTAATATGAAGAGGCACCTTAGTCGGTTATGATGTGAGGTGGATAATTGTTAAGCAGTAGTCTGCATCAAGCTTAAGGTTTGCTGAAACTCAGTGTAATGACATGTGAGATGAAGACAATACAGAGAATAACTAAACTAATGAAGTGCATAGAGGCACTTGACCAGCTTGAAACCTATCATCCTAGAATGACACATTGCTGAGATATAGAGCACACCTATAATAACAACCAATAAGCAAAACCCTGTAGACAACAGCTAAAACTACAGGATTGAGAAGCTGAATTAAATATGTAGACACTGCTAAGCTGATGAGCATGTTACACATTTTCTTTTCTTTTTATTTATTTGTTTCTTTTAGAGCAGAAGCTGCTGTAACACACCCAAAGAAAGACTCTAGGTCTGACCAACCGTCTCAGTCGTGGGCAAAAAGATGACAGTCAATAAAATTCTAAAAGATAATTTATTGACGAAAAATATATCAAGAGATAAAAGATAAAACAGTCCAGTGTCCCACTTATGAATTGTATAAAAACACACAGTCCCAAGGCCAGAGCCAGCTATGCCACACAGCCAAGTTGCACTCCACATGTTGCCTTTAACAGGGTTAGAAGTTGTCCTTGGAGACCCACCACCCTGCAAGCATATAGTCAGTGGTCACTCAAGCCTCTGCAACCCTGCTGCCTTTAGGCTGTGGCATATAATAGGCCCTGGACTGCACAGAGAGACAAAACGACACACTTAATATAAAATTCATAGCGCAAAACCCATCCATCCCAAACATATCTGATTTCATCACATTACATACCTGCACAGAGAGACAAAACGACACAGCAGTGTTTGTAGTGTGGGCTATAAGTAGACCAGTGTATCAGTGCAATCAAGTACACTTGCCTCTAATTAGTCCAACGCCATTCCAGCCATTGGCTCACCAAAAATGTGACACACACAAAACCACTCCCAACCCAGTGCAACTTGACACAATAATATGGAGCTGAATTAACACAGGCACATTAGTCTACCATGTTACAAGCTGCATGCTATTAAAAGCCAACATATGCAGACTTCTGCCTTGTTCGGGTGGCAGCATTTTTTCTTTTTTCTTTTGTGTCCTGACACGTTTATGTTTTTGTTTTTGTTTGATTATTTTGTTGGTTTTGGAAACAAATTTAAACGAACTTGTGACAATACTTGAGAATCACAGTGACACAGTGATTAGGCATATGATTGGAAAATGCCTAGGTTTAGAGCTGTGAGCTATGAGCTGTGAGCAATGCAAAGTTAAATATATATATGTATAAATGGGAAACAACCCTAACTTGAAAGTTTGAAATGTGTGAGATCCATGACTTGTTTGAAAAACTAGAAATTATCTAAAAATGCCTTAAGTGAAAATGTAGTGTTGCATCTATTCTCCCAAACCAAGACAAAAAAAGAAGCAGCATTCTGTAACTTAAAAATAAGGCTGACGTGTTGACAATAGACTAAAACACTAATTCGCAGGTGGCTATCAGGAACAGAGAGGCGAGCAAAGTCACAAACACCAAGGCTGCAGACAGCCACGCAGAAACAGCAGATAACATAGAGACAACGCCTGCTAGAACCGTGGAGAGGAAGGTCACTTCACACGAGATTGTAGGAGTAGGCCACAGAGAAATAATGCAAAACAGTTTTGAGGCAGCCACTTAAGAACTTACAGTTTTCAAAGGACAAATTAGTTGTAAAGTCAGCTGCAGGCCACACAACTGTACAACAATTAACTGCCCCTTTAGAACTAGTACATACAGCAAGTGGCCGCAGGTGCTTTATTAAATGCATATGACCCGTTGTGTCCAGTAAATTTGCTAGGTAGAGACGCTCTGACAAAACTTAAGATAGCAGTCATGGCATTCTTTTCTGGTATTACACCTGAGTGCATGCTAAATGACACCCGCCACATCCACTTTCCAGAAACCGACCGAGTATCACAACATTCTGAGATTTAAACAAACTCCAGGCCCAGATCCACCTTATGATCAGCAAGTGTGGAAGCTAGGAGAACAGCACTTGACCTTACAGCACAGGCCGAAATTGTGTAGGTTACGCAGTGACCACAGATAGTAGAATAATAGAAGCAAAACCACTTTCTTGTTCATATTCTGCACAGAGCGCTGAGCTGTTAGCTGTGATTTGCGCATGTGAAATACACAAAGATAAACAAATAACCATTTATATAGACAGCCAGTATGTTTTCTCTGCTGTGCATCATTTTGCAAAAAATTTGGAAAACCAGAGGAATGATTACACCAACCGGAAAACCAGTTCAGCATGCCAACCTCTTACAACGCCTCTTTCATTGCTACAGGCAATAACTTTGCTGACAGAGCAGCAAAACAGGCGGCACAAAAGACAAACATCACATTGATGGCAGTAAACACACATCAGATTCCACTGGATGTGTTGAAAAATGAACAAAAAGCAGCAAGCACAGCAGAGCAGGCAAAATGGCTAAAACACGGTGCAGTTCTGACAAACGACTTAATGATGTGTTATGGCAAGCCAGTGTTGCCAAAATTCCTCCACAAAATGGCGGCATTAGTGACTCATGGCTGTACGCATTTGTCATCGGGGGGAATGACCTGTATTGTCAACTCTCATTTCTACACTGTAAATTTTGAAACTTCAGCAAAACAATTTGTCAGAACGTGCATGACGTGTCAAAAACCTCACCCTTTTCACACAATCCACATGGACTTTATTGAGCTAAATGAATGCCAAGGGTAAAAATACGCCCTAGTGGTTATAGATGTATTCTCAAAGTGGCCAGAAATCTACCCAGTGAAAAAGGCAGATACAATTTCAGTAGCAAAATGTATGTCTAAGTTGTAGGAAAATAAAGAGATGATTGTAAATAACGAAGAATGTAATGATGTCTATCAAGTGTCTTGCAGATTACAGCCCGGTGACTGGGTTCTGATAAAGGTGCTCCAAAGGAAAAACTGGAGCGCACCCAGGTGGGAGGGACCACATCAGGTTCTCCTCACCACGCCCACCGCTTGCAAAATTGCGGAACGACCATCCTGGATCCATCAGAGTCACTGCAGGCGAGTAAGTGAAGCCATCTAAACTCAGTCGACACAGGCTCGCCCAATTGTTGTGATCTCGCCCGGTGGAGGGAACAGCCTTTCTGGCCGGGGGGTCTACTCACGACAGGAGGGTGTGTCCTGTTGTCATGAGGTGGTGGCTCCTAATAACTGCAGCGGCCCTGACCCTGGCCGGGCTCCTCATCTTTGCTTCCGTGAGGGACAACAAGTCACGCTATCTGAAGAAACGGCAGACACTGTATGACAAAGGAAAGTACACCAAGTTTCCCCATGGCTACGCCACTAACTTCTGGTGGCAGCTTATGAACACTACAGCTCACCTGAATAATAAAACTGACTGCTATGCATGTACCCATATGCCCCTATCCTCACAGACGTCTGGCCTGTGGCCGTACAGCATACCTGAAGATCGCAGTTGGTGCCTGTTGGGCCTGGCAACACATCCAGGCTACGGTACTCTTTGGTCCAAGGCCAACTACAGCATCCCAGCTAAAGCAACCTGGAGGTCATCGTCACTCACGAATGTGCACTGTTCCGGACAGACCTACCTACTGACCTGGCCCCAAGTCTCAGACCCACTGCCTGATGTAATTCTACTGAACAAACTGAACGCATCACAACTGCCAGTATGTGTGATGAACAATGGATCGCGGGCAGTGGGGGAGCTGCCTACTCACCTATGTAAGTACATATACACTTTCTGCCCACCGAGGAATGAGAGGAAGTGTATGGCCTGTTCAACCAACACAACCTGTGCCAGGAACGCGACGCTGATGAGCCTCAACTGTCGCCCCGACTACAGCTACCGAATGCCACTACAAACAAAGACTCAGTACCAGACAGGATGTGCACGGACGGCACCCAGCAGTAGAGGAACCAGAGTTTTGGCTGACTGGTACTTCCTATGTGGCAATAAGGCTTATCTGTCACTCCCTGAAGGTTGGGGGGGTCTGTGCGCCCTGGTGCAATTATCAGATCACGTCTTCTTCATGCAACGTGTTGCACATCACCCAAGCCGCCGACAGAGACGTGAAGTGGACATCGCCTCCCCCAATTCTTTCGGCATTACAGTGGACACTGGAGTGCCGGGAGAGTTTCGCATCTGGGGAGGAGGAGCGAAATTCTTACAGAGCTTGGTCCCCGGCATTGGAGTTGCCGAGGTGCGGGATCACGTGGAAATCAACCGATATGCTCTGCTACGACACATCAACTTAACTAAGGCCCTGGGAACGGCCTTAGCAGGAGAACAGCAGGCCATCAGAACGATGGTGCTGCAGAATAGACTGACACTAGACCTGCTAACAGCATCACAAGGAGGAGTTTGTAAGCTGATCGGGGAGACATGTTGCACTTTTATCCCTGATGGATACGAAGCTGGAGGAGACATTTATGAAGCTTTGCAGAATTTGACCGTTTTGCAACAATATGTCACTGACCACACACCTGGAGCAGCTACAGCACAAGGCTGGCTGGACTGGCTGTTCGGCGGTCCATGGCTGGCTGCTGTAGCAAAACCGTTTGTCCTTCTAGGTCTCATCATGATAGCACTGCTCATATTAGTGTTGTGTGTGTTGCCATGTCTAAGAGTAATGATTTCAAAGATGATAACAACTACAATGACTGCTTATGTTGCCGTGCCTCAAGAAGAACAGCATCCCGTTGCAATTCTGTTAGAGGAACTTGTAATAGCTGCTAATAAATGACGTGGTGATTAAAAATGACTTGTCAAGTGATCATGCACTGATTAACACATTAGTAGTTTATACAGGTACAACATAAGGTTTTCTTATTCTTTTATTTTTTTATTTTTTGTAGTTTTAGTTTTATTATTTTTCTTCATTATTACTTTTATATTTTCTTTTACTGTGTCTTCCTTAATTCTTTTATTCTTTTATTGTTTTATTCTTTAGGCCACATGATTTACATTTCTGCTTTGTTGACATTTTGACCATTAAAAAATTGCTAAAGATACTTAATAAATAACCTTCACAGACAATTGTTGTATACATTTAAAATAAGTTAAAACAGGAGGGAATGTTAGTGGAAAATGATTCTATGTTTCTTTACCTTCTTTTAAATGTACAAAGATGCCTTTTCTCTGCCCTTTGTCTATGGTTAGATTAGTTTAGAATTATCCTTTTAGACTTTCCCAGCGAAGACATATTGTTTTGGGACATATTGTTTTAGATTGTTTTATCTCTCACAGCTTTCTCCCAGCTCTCTGCTGACGAGACTAGCGCCACATATGGAGTTGTTTATTTTATCTGTTTATTATTTTCTTATCCTGTTCTCACTGTCTTTCCTATAAAAAGTGCCAAGCCTCTGTTCACGACGTGAGTTGTTCTCAGCAGCTCACCCGTGTACACGTTTAGCAAAGAAAGTAACTTTGTCTCATTGTGTCTTTATTTCTCCTGGGTTTTTTACAGAGTTTTCCCCCACAGAGAAAGAAAGAGGAAGGAAAAGAAAAACAGAAGGGGAGAGGGACAGTGAGAAAGGGGGGGAGAAAAAAAATCTCCTGGATCACCTGTTGAGAGAAGAAGAATAGAAAACAAGCAAAAAAAAAAACCAAAGCAACATACTAAACACAACACCATCGCATTAATCTAGCTAAGTGTAAACAGCAGTAAATACTAAATATTCAATGTTGTTGTGCAGCACGCAGGACAGACAGCGCACAATGTGCTTTGAAGTAGCAGCCAAGAAAGGTGTAATTTAAGTCTACGAGCAGTGAACACCCGTGTGCATACCTGTGTGGATCAGCGCGCTTGTATTCAAATGGTTTCCACATGTAATGGTCTGCAAGAGGATGTAGCGAGCCATAGCCCCGTCCCCCAGGGCATGAAGCAGGCATGGAGGAGATCCAGGCCCCAGACATCCAGAGGCTCCCAGAGCACGAGAGCCCAAAGAGGACCACCGGAGGGGCATCCGTGCCACCCTCATGGGAAGGGCTGAGGATCCCCAGACGAGGCGTCACCCAGTAGCCACCGAGCAGAAGCTAGAGGGGGCTGCACCGGCGTGCCCGCCGGCCCACAGGCCCGAGGGCCCCCCGCACCCTGGAGGAGGCCTGACCGAGCAACAGGCGCCAGGCCCCGCCAGGTAGCCACCGGGAGTGAGCCGGTACATACCTGAGTGCCCAGCCCCGGACACCAAGAACCACCAATGCACCGACCCCTGAGGGCATCAGTCACCGGCAGGGAGTGTGGTGAGGGGAGATAGGCCTTGGAGGGCCTGGGAGTTCCCAGAGAGGTGGAGTCTAAGACCCGACCTGACATATAGACACAGACAAACAGGCACACACAGACACAAACATGCATTCCCACCCTCATGCACACATATACAAACACTCAGCACTCACCCAACGTAAGGATTGACATAAATGGACATGTACACACAATCACACTCCCCAAACATACTCTATACCCCGGGTCCAGGTACCCTCGCCCCCAGAGGGGGAAACAGAACCCAGACCCAAGAGATGTTACCCTTCCCCCCGGGGTGGAGGCAAGCAGACCGTCCCAGGCTCCGCAGCAGCAGGGAGGCCAATCGGACAGCTAACATCTCCTCCCAGCCCCCCCGCCCCAATGGCTAGCAGAGAACGGGGGTGTGTGAAGACCCCATACCTCCCTCCTCCCGCTCATGTGTAGTGTTGCTGCGTGTTGTTCTAAAGTGCATTTAAAACAA